>NW_027137916.1:605954-607136 GCF_003813185.1 Lentinus tigrinus ALCF2SS1-7
TGCTCCGATTGGGGTGCGGACGTTCCTGGCGCAGGCCTCTTCGTGGCCCTCGGGATTAGTACCTGCTCGCGCGGGGAAGCTAACGTGCGCCGAAAGTGAGTAATACGGTGACCTTACTACATCCCCTGCAGTACGTAGTTGTAGTGCTGTTACTGCGACTGCGGACGCTGTATGCATACAATAGATTTGCTTAATCCCCATTCGCTTGTGAGCGTGTTCAAAGAAATCTGGTCGCGGAAGGCTGCGCTCAATATATATATGCGAAATGGACTATAGCTGGAGCATGGCGAGAGCCGTGCTGCGTGCTATCCAGGCAGTTCGTCGTGCTGGGAAGGAATCACAGATTCAAGTCGGCTGTGCAAGTATGGACAAGGCTCCCGGACGCACCATGCTAATCATTGTTGCTTGTGAGAAACGCCTTCAGGATGCTCTTGCCTCTCTCAGACATTCTCGGTCCACGTGAATGCGATGATATGAAGTATGAGATGCATTCGTTATCTGCGATTGCGGCAAGCAGTGCATACAACTCCAGCCTGTCTAGACTCTATCCCACAGTCCCCTTAAATCTTCTTCATGATAGATGATAGATGATTGACAATAAACCCCACGTCGGAAGCCTGTCTACAGCTGCGACTTGAGGAACTGCTCTGAGAACGGATACGTCGTGTACCCGCGCTCGCTCATCGTCAAATAGAACGTATCTTCCTGCAGCTCGTTCAGCGGGATGTTCTCGCGCAGGCGGTACACCAGGTCGGGCTACAACCGCAAATCCGCCCGTCAGCAATCCAACCTGATGACGAACACACACACAGAGAGAGAGAGAGAGAGAGCAGCGTTACTAACGTTCGCGATGAACGGACGACCGAATCCGATAAGCTGGTCGGTCTCCTCTGCGACCTTGATCGCCGACTCGCGATCGTACGCGCCGGCCGTGACGACTGTTCGGGGCGACCAGAGCTTGTAGATGAAGTTCGGGTCCACCTGTGCATGCCAGGAAGTCAGGTCACGCGTTCCGGGCTACTAAACGGGGGCACAGTGGAGGGAAACTGACCGACTTGTCCTCAGGCAGTGCGCTCATAGGTGCGTTAGGCGTGATGGTGTGGATGTATGCGAGATCAGGGTGCTTCTGCTTGAACTGCTCAAGGACGTAGGTGAACTGCGGCACAGGGTTCTTCATGCCCA
>NW_027137916.1:607961-612828 GCF_003813185.1 Lentinus tigrinus ALCF2SS1-7
GTGCGATGTAGGTGGCCTCGGAGATGAGGAGCGTGCCCGGGTAGCTCGCGCGCTGCTTGTAGTACTCGACCATGAGGTCCGTCGGGACGTGCGCGCTGTTCGCGCGGAAACGCGTGAGCGGGGCAAGGACGACGCGGTTGCTGAGCTCGAGATTGCCAACTTTGGCGGGCTGGAAGAGCCTGGGGACGGAAGACATGGCGAGTCGCAAATGAACGGTTGGATATTGGGTGTGGTCGCGGTGCAGAGAGGGAGGCCCGGTACTAGTACTGCAGGCCGGGTGGGTATCTTGTGTGTCTTCCCGCTTTCTGAAGACAGTCTCTATACATATATCTCCTGTTATGTGCGCGCATTGTGCAGATAGATGGCGGGGCCTGGCGACGAGGATCCTGCTGACTAAATAGCAGGCTGCGCGACCAAGTCTTGCGTGCAACGTTCCGACATCTTGCTGACAACGCAGGAAGGTCATTGCCGCGCGAGACTGCTAGTGCAAAAAGCCCGTCGCATCGGGCTCTGGCAGTGGTCGTTCGGGAATTGTGGTGATGACTAACGCGAGAACAGAGTAAGTAGATGTTTGGCAGAGATGATTTATCTCTCGCCGCTAGCGCACCTTCACATGTCTCTCTCCTTCCCTCTGTCACCTTTCTGCTTATCTATGTTTACATCGAGCCGGGAGGATATACTACGCTGAGGATGAGGGGGAGCAGGAGGAGTTGTAAGCGCCCGTAAGCCCGCGACGTGTCGTCCGGCGTTTCCACTTCCATACTGGGCACGTACCGACCTCTGGTAGTGGCAGCTCGCGACCGCCGACAGGTACTGGAGTGCCTCTCAACTCGAACAACAGACGGGGCTCTGGCAGAGTTCATTCATGCTCGGATCTTACTTCTACAAATGGGCTAGCGCTGTCTGATCTCTGGCGAATCTCTCACTGGGAACTTGGAGACGTCGCTAGTGGCCTACACTTGACAATCACATAGGGGAAGTATTGGGTTGCGACATGAACGTTTGAACCTATATACACGAAGCTCGTTTCAAGTTAAAGGCTGGTAAAAGAAGAACAAACTGTGGCGTGAGGCTCCAGGACTTGACCGTGGCCACTTTCAAGGCAAGTGTCTATAAGGCTACTGCAAGTGGCGACCACGTTGCTCATCATGCACAGGACCTTTCACTCGTGAGTAAGCATCCCGGACTGCGGTGTTGCATCTTACATCGAGGCTGAGGAGCAACAAAGAAGGCGAAGTTGAACATTTCCGGTGTCAAGGAAGTTCTCACCGTGTCCGAGCACTGCCGGAACAGGCAGGCGATGCCTCACGCCAATTTCTAACTATACGGCGACATCATCGAGCGGGCAGCGGGTTGCCGTTATACAAAGTCTATGGGTGGGAGACAATAGAGGCTTCCATCGCAAACTCTAGCTGCGCCGTACTCGTAACTAGGCGTCTTCGCCGCTCTGTACAACGCATGCAACCGTTCTTTGTCCCTTGGACGGACACGGGGTAGGTACAGATGAGAAGGAACGAGCACCATAGAACTTGCAGAACAATGTGGGTGGGCTCCCAGCGGCCTCCCCTAGCCATGACCACAGTGCCATTCATAGGCGAGGCAGTATCTATCGACACCGTCTATCATCTGTCATGTTTCTCACCACGTCCACACAGGGAAGCAAGATGGAAGGCGTGCGAGGCACCCGCACCTCTTCCGATCGAGTCAGTGGCAAGGGATAGAGGCCTCAGGACTTGCGTCCTCCTCTTCACCGTACCACTTGGACGCACGCTCATTACAGGTTACGTGCTGGGCACGTCACAGGTCCTCCTTCATGCCAGTACACTCATCTTGGAGCGAGTGCGTTAGTTGATTGTCCCTCCATGAAGTACCGGCTGACGACTCCTTAGTGCGCAGACCGACATCGCTGTCCGCTCCTTGTCCGCTATAGCTTTCGGTGAGTCCCTCGCGGCTCGTCTCACTCCTGTTAGGCCCGGACGCTCATGACCCTCTTCTACACAGCCCTGCTATACTACGACTACGCTCTCACCTTCGGTGCGGAAATCGAGCGGTTCTGGCGATTCAGAATGGGACGTCCGTCCTGGGGCGGCATCGGATTCTTCTTGAACAGGTACTTGTCGGTACTGGGACACATTCCTGTCATCTGGGAGTTCTTTGGCTCCGAAGCCTATTCTGTGAGTGCGTAGGAATGGTGCATCGTTGACGAGCTGACGAGCTCTCGCACTGGCAGGTGTGAGCCGATGCGAATCCTCTGCTTCCCCAGCTTTGACAACGGCTCACTCGCCCGCAGGTCTTTGCTCCTTCAGGTGTATCATCAGATACTGGCGGGCGTCGCTCAGGTCTTCATTGTCGGTATGTATATTTATATTCTGGATTTGGACACGTCTGACTTCATGGGTGTAACTCCTATCATAGCTCTGCAGATCTCGAGGGTATATGCGCTTTACAGCGGTAGCAGGAAGGTGCTGTGCACCTTGATCGGCCTATCTGTCGTGGTCTTCGCAATTAGTGGCGTGAGTCTATCATATCCCAATGCGCAGAGGTGGTGTTGACTCGTAATTCGCCACTAGTGGGCCATCAGCGATACTTTTCAAACGCAATGTTCTGCGGTGACGGACCAGCCTAGCGGTACACAGGGCAATTGTGATTCGGAGGCGTTGCGGACTGAGTAAGTGGACAATATTATCTCGACTGTTGTCTCCGTTTCTGACGTCGTTCACAGAGGGCGCTGTGAGCATTTGATATTCAAGCGGATGACGCTTGACTCATCGCGTTGTCCGGTGCAGTTCTCGCTGTGGTTTGGGCCAGTATGCTGGTGTTCGATATCGCGATCTTCGGGTGCACGCTTCGTCGAGTGCTACAAGTAAGAGACCGATCAACGTGGACAGGAGGCCTCTTCACTTTGATGCTGCGAGATGGTGAGCACGCACGATACCAGTGATAGTTTCGCCGGCCTGACGGGTGATTGCAGGCGCGATTTACTTCGGGTATGGCATGTATTCTTCTCGACCTCAAGGGGAGACTGATCATGGCTGTTGCCGTAGTGTCCTGTTGTTGTGCCATCTGGCCAACATCTTGGTGTGCATGGTACGATCATTCTCTTCCGCATATGAAGGTGGCTTGCTGACTATGAGATACTATCCGCATCAGCTCGCGGAGGTAAGACCCCAATGCTGCACCGCACTTGTCTTTCCAGCCAGCTGAAGGTGCATCGCCGCAGCCCGCGTACAAGGATCCCAGCGTTACCATCACCACCGTGTAAGCACAACGCCGTCCCGAGCTCTCCAGGGAGCCACTTCCTGACCAGCATACCGTATCGCTACACAGAGTCGCGACCGTGCTCATCTCTCGTCTCATGCTGAACATCCGCGATCCGGACCTGCGCACGCAGCACTTCCGTCTGACATCTTACAATAGCGCTGTTTGACCCGAACGTTGGTACTAGTACCCCAAGTGGGAATACAGTGACAATGTCGCTTATGCATACCATGACCAGTCGCAGGTGATAGGTATTGGATGTGTCTTTCAGAGGTGAGCGGAGGCCTGCCATGAGTGCGTTCGTACGTACTACGAGCCCGAAATGAGGCCCGACGAATGACTCGCTGCTCGAGAGGTAATTGTCTCATCACGGTGCGTAGAAGCAGATTGCCGTGTGCGTGGGAGGCTGACGGTCGTCGACACCATCCGGATGCCGGTCCCCCATTGCAAACTTCCATCGAATCTCAGAAGATCGTACGGAAGGCAGTCCAGCTGGAAAGCCATTCGCGACTGCGCTCACGCGATGGGTTGCACACTAACACTGTCGCGCCGCAGCCATACGGCCTCATACGGCCCACAATTTCGAGGACGAGCGACGCAAATCTACCCCTTGCATCCCGGCCCAGACTGCTGGTCGCAGGACTCCGCTCGCGTTCAGGGTTTGGGGAGTCTTGGCAGTGATATCGATGGTCGCACGTACGCGCAGCTGAACAATAGGGCCGCCCGGATCCTTGGATTCCTCGTGTCGAATTCCGAGGGTTGCTTCCAAGAACAAGGGCATAATACACGAATATGGGCAAGATATGGAGAGGTCGCCCACCCGAACAAACACGACACAAACAAACACAGTCCGAGGCGCGACGTTCCTCCAGATTCCTACCCGCCGACTATACTCGACGGCTACAGACGCAGGAGTTCGCGACAACAAATGTCTCGCAGACTCGGATGTGGAGGCTGGGGCCTCACCAGTGTATTCAGGTGCGGCTGCACGACAACTCCTCGAGTCTTCGAGTCTTGCTATGGACTGGCCGCCCTAAGAAACTCCGCTGATTATCGCGCGGTCATCCACCACAAGAAGCAGCCAGAAGCAGCTGGCCCTTGCCTTACGCCTTTCTTGGCAAGAGCGCCCATGACCCGAACAAAAGCCAGAAGTGCTCCTTGTTCGCCTTCTGAGGCTGCCAGAAGCCGGAGGGTCCCGGTGGCGTCAGCCTCTGCTCTTTAAAAGACCCAGCTCTCCGCCTCCTCGTCCTCACCCAACTTCCCCCACAACCACCACCATGTCCTATGCTCCTCGACGCGGCCCTCTCCCGCCGCCCATGCACCACCATCATATGCATCGCTAGCAACAACACGATCACCGCCACCAACCCCTTATGAATCTAAACAACCTCAGGACTGCACGGGCACGATGCGACAAGGTACGCCACTCAACCACCCCCTGCCCGCCACCTCCCTCACCACTCCCTACAGCGTCGATGCCCAGGTCGCCACAGTGTGAAAACGTACGTCTCTCGTCCCCACCTCCCTTCACTTGACCGCGGCTGACGTCGGCTCAGGTAACGTTGTGGCGTGCCGTTCCCGGTCAACAGGTGGCCAACGCTCACTCGCC
>NW_027137916.1:614060-735996 GCF_003813185.1 Lentinus tigrinus ALCF2SS1-7
TGCTCCGATTGGGGTGCGGACGTTCCTGGCGCAGGCCTCTTCGTGGCCCTCGGGATTAGTACCTGCTCGCGCGGGGAAGCTAACGTGCGCCGAAATTGAGTAACGCGGTGACCTTACATCCGCCGTATGTAGGTAGCGGTAGTGCGTTTACTGTGGATGCTGTATACGTGCAATAAGATACGCCTGATTTTGGACCTTTCCGCTATGTTGGCCACGTCTGCGAGTCCCTCCTGTCGACGTGTGACGGCTGGGTGCTCAGTATACAGTGTCCCTATTGATATGACCGCTAGTATGACGTTACTAAGCACTTGTAAGTTACTGCTGACTTGAAGACCGACCGCCTGCAAATGCAGCGGTATATGGCACCGTCTTTCGAAACGAGATTATTGTCAGCGACTATGTACCGCGTTCACAGGGTTCACAGCTAAAGGACAAGGCCCAGAAGGACCAGCAAGCTGTAGACTACTGTGCATACGTATGCGCCCGCAAGGCCGCACTGTCGCTCACAGTCAGCCTCGCTCAACGCGACCACGGAGACGCTTGGGGGTGTTCATGTGTATGCCTGTATTTGATGCCGGATTATATCTAATGCACAAGGTGGTATGACAGCGACTACGACGGATCTATTCTAAAACGCACGAAAGCAAACTCGACCGACCGACCTAGACATTGTAATACTCGAACGCGGGGTTGCCAGGCTCCGCGCTCTCTATCAGAGCTTTGGTCAGGACGGACAGGTCTTTTGACTTGGCCTCCTCGACAGACAGGACCTCGGCGTCTGCGAGGTTGAGCGTCCGCTTGAGGTAAGGCAGGATCTCGTGGAGCACCTTGACCTCGGAGAAGGGCACGGTGCGGTTGAACGCAGTGTGCGTGCCGAACTGCGTCATACGTTTCTATACGGAAGCAAACATAGAATCAGTCATGCGACGCAGCGGGCACTGCAACAACAGAAGACCAACCTTGAACGCCTGCACGAACGGCATCGCACGCTTGTCCTTGATGAGCCCGCGCTGGGCGAGGAGCTCGCGCACCTTCTGGTCGTCGACCTTGTCGTGCTCCTCCGAGTACGCCTCCTTGACGATCTGCACGCACTGGTCCTGCCACTCGGGGAACGAGTGCGTGACGTAGATGCGGACCGCGCGCGGCTTCTTCGGGTCGTACGTCGCCTGGCCCTGCTTTCCCTTGTTCATCTTCTTGAGCAGGGACAGCTCCGCGTCGCGCATCGTCTTGATCGTGCCGCGCATGTACACAGCCGAGTCGAGGATCGACTGGTCGACGGTGACGGTGGGCTCGGGCCACTGCGCAAGCTGTACGGACTTGGGCTCCTTGAGGATCGTCGTCCAGACGTGCTCGGAGAAGTGCGGGGCGATGGGGAGGATGAGCAGCGCGGCGGTGCGGATCCACCACTCGACGAGGTCGCCGTGCATGCCGAATTCCGCAGTGACTTCGCGATACCAGTCACGCGTAGACTGGAGCTCGTAGAAGCCGAACTTGAGGGCGTCCTTGAACTGCATGCTATAGGATATGGTGGGTCATGAGCATAAATTTGACACAGCTTCAATCCGGCACGTACGCAGCGTAATAGTGCTTGGTCTTAGCAATCAAGTCGTTGACCTCGTGCTCGAAGACGACATCATGGTAGTTCTTCTCGCCTTGGCGCAACTTCGCCTTGTCCTTGATCATCTCCTGCGGGAATGTGTCAGCCGAGTCGACGGTCAGAAACGTACGCATACGCACATCACACCATGCTATGAGCGTGTGCAGGCGCAAGATGTTCGCGTTGGCGGTCTTCTCGTCGAAGTTCGCGTCCTCGATACCGTCACCAGCGTCGGCCAAGCACAGACGCGTCGCATCCGCGCCGAACTTCTCAACGCACTGGCGCATCGTCATCGAGTTGCCCTTGCTCTTGGACATCTTCTGGCCGTTGACCATCAGATGTCCGTTCGTGCGCATGCTGAGCGGCCACTTGTCCTCGGGGAACAGCGCGGCGTGGTTGTAGATGCAGAACGTCAGGTGGTTGGGGATCAGGTCCTTGCCGGACGAGCGGACGTCGAAGGGGTAGAAGTACTCGAACTCGTTCTTCATCACGTCGGCCTTCTCCTTCGGCATGGGCGCGTTCTCGGGCCAGGGACCGTTGGTGAGCACGTAGTCCCAGATCTCGTCCGTCATCTGGTCGGCAGTCACGCCGAGAGAACCGGGCTGGCTGCCGTCAAACTTGCCTGGCGGGGATTCAGTAGCCCGTCGTCGAGTATGAAGAAGCGTGACTCACTTTGCAGCAGGTGTGCAACCGTGTAGTAGGACATGTAGATCGTGGAGTCACTCAGAGACTCGACCAGGAAGGTCGGGTCCCAAGGAATCTTCGAGCCGAGACCGTACGTACGTGCGCAAGCCCACTTGTTCAGCCATGCCAGCACACCCTCGAATGCGTTGCGAGTCTCAACGTTGTACGTCTCCATTTTCGAAACGAGCCTATAGGGTGGCGGTGAGCAGGATACACCTCATCAAACAGAAGGAACTTACTTCTCGGCCTGTGCTCTCCAGGAAGGCTCGCCGTAGTCCAAGTACCATTGGTCCATGAGCGCGATAACACATTCGTCCGAACTCCGCGAGATGATGAGACCCTCGGGCTCAGCGTACGCGAACGCCAGACCGGACTGGATCAGCTTCTCACGCACGCGCGGCTTCGCCTCCTGCACAGGCATACCCTTGAACTCGCCGACAGTCATCGTGCCGTTGTAGAAGCCCTCCTTGTACGCGATCTCCTTTGCCTCGGCCAGCTGCTTCGTATCCTTCTGGGACTGGATCTTGAGCTGCTTGATAACGGCGGGCGCAGTCATCTCGCCATACGTCGGGGTGGAAATGACCGGGACGGGGTCATACGCGCACCACGAGGGCTCGATCTTGTAGAACTCGGGCTTCTTGCGCAGGTCGGTGAGCGTCTGGAAATCGTCGGGCGAGTCGGACGGAACGGAAGTGACGACGCCAGTACCCTTCGTAGGGAGGACGTTCTCCATGGGCAGGACGTAGACCTCTGGGTTGATAGACAGTGGCGCCTTGATCTTCGTTCCAACAAGCAGGGAACCCTCGATCTCCGTCAGCTGGTTCACCTGTCCGCGAACGGCCGTAAGGCCCTGGAACGCCATGTTGCGTGCGGCGCGGTATGTGCAAACGTACGCCTCCTGGTCGTTAATCGCGAACACGCCGTACTTGATCTGGGTGCCGACAAAGCAGTTGGTCTGACCGTACCTTCAAGAGGCGTCAAACAATGTATGTAGAAAAACGCATAGTTACTCACATAGTCTCCGGGCGCAGGGTCGCAGCAACGAGGAAGACCTTCCGATCGCCGACCTTGTCCTTGATAGCCTTGCCAGCGGCCTCGCTCCAGCTCACGACCTCCATCTTAATACCAGTGTACTCCGTCGGACCCAGAGCCTCACCCTCCGATCGGTCATGGTCCATGCATGGCTGACCGTCCTTGGGACTGTAGACGGTATAGCGCTCACCGAACTTGATCTTGCCGAGCTTGTAGAGTTTCTTGGTCTGCCAGCGAACGAACGAGTCATAATACGGGTTTGCGTCGGTCGTGATGAAGGTGCGTCGCCAGTCTATCCTCGAGCCGAACAGCTTGTTGTCCTCCTGCAGGAATGTTCAGAAAACTGACGTCGCGCGCGCACGCGACCACTCACCATGCAGATTGGCGGGTAGTACTTCAGCCAGTAGTAAGGGTCCGCGAACTTTTTTATCTCCTCACGAGGTACGCCCATGGACTCCATGATCTGGAACTGGTATTGCAGACCGGTCGCCTTCGCCGCCACCTTGCCCTTCTTCGCCTTCGCGGGGGCATCCGAAGTCGCAGCGTGAGCGGGGAAAGCTGGTTCATCGTCTGGTACGAATCGCTCGAAGTTCTCGCCGAACATCTCGATCTCCCGCTCGATCTTGTCTGCAGCAGCCTGCGCCACAATATATATCTTCACCGTGTCTGGGATGGATGACGCGACGTACCTTGATCGGCATACCCGTGCAGTGGAAACCGTGGGGGAACAGCACACGCTCACCCAACATCCGATGGAACCCAGCGGCGAACTCGATTTTAGAGATGGTGAAAGCATGGCCGAGGTGGAGGGAGCCGTTAGTGTAGGGGAAGGGGAAGTTACCGAACCACTTGGGGAACTGTTGCTTGACCTCCGCTCGGGACAGGCCCTTGAGCTGCTCTGCGGTCGGGGCGTTCACCTCGAAGAGTCGTTCCTCCGTCCATCGTGCTTGGTACTTCAGTTCGAGTTCGCGGAGCTCGTCGCGTTTGCCCGTCTGGGCGAGCTCCATCGTGTTGGCGGAAGCGGCAGCCATGATGGTACGGGTACTCGTGAAACGAGCGGGACGTAGAGAACGTCGCCACAGAGAGAGAATGGTGGCCAATATCCCGATGAAGAAGAATAAATCTGTTCAGCAGCTGTGAGGAAATCGATGTCAGTCCGAGTCATCTGCACTGCAGCCCGGCGCAAATCAGATTTGTACCAGCACTGTCCGGGGTCTCGGCTCGGGCCCTAGGGTTTTCTGCACTGAATTTGGGGTTAGGGCCTCGGCGGAGTGTCCACGATGCTGCAATGTTCTCGAGTTGCAGGCAGCAGAGATTATAGCAACGCCAGAATTCAACAACTGCGTACATCCTGGAGTGCATGGGCTTAGCCAGGTATGCAAGCTTCATGGAATACACCAGCTAACCATCGGGGCACCTGATCGCACGGGGACATCCGGCCCGCGACCGCGAGCACTTGCCTTTGCATTCCTCCATGATCATCTCCACCATCAGATACATATACAAGCGCCGCTGTCCGTCTGGAGTTGCAGAAATACGAGTCGAGCTACTTATGTGGAAGGTTGGAATGGATTGAAGGTGAGTGCCGTCCAAAGAGCGATCAGTGCAGTCTTCGGAGCTCGTAGTATACCGGCCTCGGTCGTTGACTGGCTGCATCGGGTGGTGAAAGATGCCACAAGAAGTCACAAAGGTTGAAGCTGAAGCGCTGAAGGCGCGATCCCATTGAGCCACCTTGGCTCAGGCTGGTGCCGGTTTCAGGTCATGCGCGAATTGCCGTTGTGGTCTTCTATTCCGCCGTGATGCTGCATATGCAGAGGTCAGGGATGAGGACGAATGGTCTCACTCGTCAGTTGTTGCTCGCATCGTGTGTTCAGCGACATATGTCTGGAACCCACGACCCTAAAGAGTTTGACGAATTGTTGGCATCAGTACGAGCCTGAGCGCACTTGCAACCCGTTTTTCGTTCACCTTCTTGATGCGCTCAAGGTTCTGGTAGCCTCCGCGGTAATGAGGCTCGCATGACCATACTATGCTACATAGCCGGTAAGCACTTGCCTGCAAGCCTTTTCCAGTGCGGACGAGTCGATGTCCATTGTCTTGGTGCGAGCTGAACATTTGGACCGAGACAAGGCTCACTGCCAGTCACTCAGATCATTAGTGGCCAAAGTTGTGTTGCTCCGAACTGATAGGGATTGGCTGTCACTCAAACAGCTTCCGTCAAGAAGCGAGTGAGGCCACAAGGACCGCAGGCAGATTGACACACCCGGAGCGCCCGTTCCCGGCGGTCTGGCAGTGAGATCTCGGACAGGGAGGCACGATCACAGCGACGGGGCTAGTATATATCCGGCACCTCCCACCTCTCCCATCTGAACTTCCCCGCAGGTTGCTTCCACTCTCGCGCGTGCATACGTCGCTGGCAAGTCCGGGCAAGCTAAGGACGACGTCCCCATGCCCAGGTTCGGTCTCGCGAAATGTGAAGGTGAGTAACCGTTTTCGCCTCTGATTCACGGCGCTGGAATTGGTTTGTGGGTGTCGGTAGAGGGAGAGGTCTCGATCGAGATGCCATCTGGTAAGTGCTTTACTGTATTCCCGAATATGAGGTCAGAGGCCGAGATACGTCCGACCTCATTTCGACCCACTGCTATATAGGCTGCCTTAGGCTAATCGTCCGACCTCTAGTCAAAGGATCGGGCGGGTCCATCGAGGAGAGCTCCACTGAAAGTCCTCGGGAGTACCGGTTGTACAAGCGACGATGGATAGGACTTCTGGCACTGGTGGGTAACGCTTTGCTTGCCCCATTCCTCGCTGAACCCCATGTACGTCAGGTTGTCTTGAACATCGTCACCGGCATGGCCTTGGTGTGGTTTGGTCCCATTGCAAATGCTGGTACGTCTCCTCTGCTTCGACCCCGACCAGCGTGAACCACTCAAGATCTCCGTCATAGTTGTCAATGACTTTGGCTTTACATTGGACCAAATCAACTGGTTCGGGAATGTCGTGAACGTCGTATATCCTGCCTCTTTGGCCGTTCCATACCTCTATGGCAGACTAGGCCTGCGACGAATGGTGAGTGCGAGAACTTGCGGTATCGTTATCTGTCCCATGTGATTCACATGCTGCATGGTAGGGCTACATCGGTTCTACCTTATTTGTAGTATCCGGATGGGTTCGCTACGCCGGAACCGCGCGTTCTCTTTCCAAGTCGGGTTCCCTGGCCCTAATTATGGTCGGTCAGGTTCGTGTCCGGCCAGAAGGACCGTGTCCCTTCTCTGCTCACAAGTTCCCCAGCTCTTAGCAGGCCTGTCCGTCCCGATTTTCCAAGTTATTGTCCCTAGTTACTCTGAGCGATGGTTCGACCTCAAGGGCCGCACCACAGCCACGATGATAATGGGTCTCGGTATGTTCCTGTAGGTCCCTCGTGCGCTTGGTGAGTCGCTGAAGCACACATAGCCAACCCGGTCGGAAACGCATTGGGACAATTGATACCTCCGCTCGTCGGTACCACGAGGCAGTCGGTACGTACTTGCTCATCATCAGCCCGGAAGTTATGCCGACACTCGCCAGCTCCTCGTCATGGCCATTATATACACAGTCGCTGCTCCATTCGTCTTCTTGGTCGGCGACCACCCGCCGACACCTCCTAGTAAGGTTAACTCTAGTCACGATCTGTTCCATGGCTGATGCTCTTCAATCTAAGCCTTTGCGGCGACGCACAAACACCCGTCCATGTTATCTCTTGTCCGGGCGATGCTGGGAAAGTTGCCTCGCGACCAATATACCTACATGACGGTTCGTCAGCGGATGGATTTCACTATCATGATCTTGGTTTTCGGAATTCTCGTCGGAATGTGCGTCGCTTCACAACGTGTCTTAATCTCCACGTCTTCTGACTATCGCATCTGCTCTAGAATCAACGCGTTCACAATCTTGACCGCGCAGCAGTTGGTACGTATGTGCAGTACCTTGGTTGCAAGATTACTCACCACCCTTGGCAGGGACCGTACGGATACTCGTCTGATACTGCAGGATTCATGGGAGCCGCCCTGCTCCTGGTTGGCCTGGTCGCTGCAGCCGTCACTGCGCCTCTCTATGATCGTGTCTTCACGCATCACCTCGCGCTCTCTTGCAAGCTCCTCACCCCCATCATGGCTGCATGTTGGATTGCGCTCATCTGGGAAAGTGCGTGATTCCTCCTCGCCCTCTGTTTCAGTGATGGCATTAAGCGCTGAAACGGTCGGTTAGTCAAACCCAACAACGACGTGGTCCTGTATATCCTCATGGCCATCATCGGCGCCACGAGTCTCAGTCTGCTCCCGGTCGTGCTCGAACTCGCCGTCGAGCTTACCCGGAACGCAGATGGCAGCTCGGCGATTCTCTGGCTGTCGTGCGTACTGCCTCCACCTCTTTCCGTTTACATACGCGCTCTGGACTCATCTCCGTGCCTGCTTTCCGTCCAGGACGAATTTGTTCGGCCTCATATTTGTTCTCGGTACGTTCCAGCATGCGCCCCTCGAAGTGTCCCTGACAGATTCGCTCACACGTGCACGCCTCCCCGCACTCGCTTTCCGCCCCACCATGTGAATTGTAATTCTCTATCCAGTCGAGGGTGCCCTCCGCGCCGGACCAGACGCAGATCCGCCGCTCAACATGCACCGCGCAGTCATCTTCCAGGCTTCGCTCGTCGCGGCGGCTGTGCTCCTCATCTTTGGGGCCGAGGGGAAGCAGACGCGGCGCACCCAGGACGAGCTCAAGCGCGACCAGGCGGAGCGCGCCGCGCACGAGCATGCGCATGTCGCTGTTGTCGAGGTGCCGAGCGACAGGGACGAGAATAGCTCGCCGGAGCCTGCCCACAACCTGGAGAAGGGTGAGAGCACGCTGTCTAGTTCGGACAGTCCCGTGGGCCCTGTAGTGCCGGATGGGGGTGAGCTCCGCGTGTCTTGAGAGATGTATGCGTGTACGCGTATGGGTGGGGTTGGATCCTAGCCTGCGTGGGGGTTGTCTGTTGTAATCTTGACATTGCTGTTGTTCCGTTACTTAGGATTATGTCTACTACCCTCTTCTGGACGTGTTGTATTATTTAGAACCTAGTAATACCAACTCTGGACACAAGGACACTGCGCCGTTGGTCGAACACGCCATGGTTGCCGCAATGGGGCGATCGAGTGTCAAAAGGGGTGTTCATCATAAATGTCAATAAGTTATAAGGTGAATACAGAATGCAACTACTCCGCAAGGTTGACTCCGAAGTCCACGAAGTACGATATTGCAGCAGGCTCTGCTGTCCGCTGCGTAGTCAGGTCGTCATGTGCGATGGGCAAACGTGTGTACACATTCAGTTGAGGCCGCTGAGGTCGCGCGGGTCGGTACCTGAGCGAGAGCCGGGTCAGTCTGAGTATGGAGCAAGCAAGGCAGCGCATCCGCCACTCACCGCAGGCGCTCTCGTGCACGTCGAACTGGACGTCGTTGCCCTTCGGCGTGAGTTTCGTGATGGTGGTGCCCGTGAACCACTGGGACGGGATGGCACCCCGCAAGTCGGAAATCAGTTAGTTCTGTGCATCGCAACTTAAACAAACAGTGAAAGGTACTGACGACGAAGTGGCCGTCCACCCTCGATCCGTAGTTGACCTGGACGTTGCCCGTCACGGACGAATGCGCGACGCCTACGACGTACACGGCCTGGCGCCCAGGGGGGATCGAGAACTGGATCTGCTTGGACTCGGTCTGGCTCGTTGATTCCTCGTCCGACACGCCCCCGCCAATGCTGAGGCCCTCGAAGTCGATGCCGAAGTCTGCGTTGACCGTCGTCGTCTGCGAGACTGTCGTCTCTCCGCCAAGAGTGACGGTGATGTCTTCAGAGCTGCCTCCGCAGCTATTCAATGATATAACGTATCAGTAACCAGTCTGGGTAGCAGAGATGGTTTGGATGCGTACTTCAACTGAGGGTCGCCGAGGACACTCCATAGACGGACATCCGCGTTGTTGACGGTGTTGACCTATGAGTGTGCCTTGTTGTCAGCACATTGTCAGGCTGATGGCTCAAGAAGCAGCTGCGTACCAAGGTGCACCTGTCCGCCTTCCGAACGTTAGGGGAGCCGGGGCCGCCAGGGCATGAAGCAAGAAGGTCCTGGTTTCCAGGTCCGTCATCCCGAGGGACGAAGCCGCCGCGGGGCAGCGCGAGGCCGGTGGTGAGTGCGAGAGTAGAGCTCAGGAGAGAAAGTGCAAAGAAAGCGCCAGCGAACATCTTTGTGGACTGTCCCTTGAAGATAGAGCGAATGAGCGGATGGGCAGGCAGGTGTGGCGTCGAATGAGAAATTGAACACGAGGGACACTTCTGCACCACATTCTGCCTATATACCCCGGTGCCCGGTGGTCCGCGGGTCTTGGGCCCGACGACGGTGAGGTGCGGATCAGCAGAGTCTAAGACGTGGTCGTCGCTTGTCGCCTCCGGCACTGCTATGTCAGTACATATGTGGTCGGGCGGATGCGCTGAGGAGGACAGTGCCGTATAGCCAAGGACTTTCATTGCATATTCGGCGGTCAGACGCACGACGCTTGAAATATTTTGCACACGTCATGTCGGGTATCCCTCGTTGTACTCTGCCATCCCGCCTAAGGCCTCAGCGCTGAGTGTCCCCTGTATCAGTATCGGAGGGTCTCTCGGAGCGAAGTGAAGATGCTACAGAGTCACCTTGGTTTCTCCTTGGGACGTTGCAGACTCTGCAGAGAAACTTGAGGTAGCACCGGCAGTAAGCACTCGTGGCTTGCGCCGCATCTTGATGCGCCCATGCAACCTGCAGATCGCATGACGCAGGAGTAATACATGTTCCTGCATCAATGGCTTGAAGACAAGGAAAGCGGTGCGAGGGACGTCACGCCTTATACGGTAGGAGTTCAAGAACCAGTTGTTCCTGAAACCTGCGTAGTTGAGAGCCTCCTACCACTGGTACCGCATAACCGCAGACGATTTTAGCTCACCGATGCTTCCGGTGTTATCATTTCTCCAGGGGCAATGAATTCAGTCTTCAAGCCCTATCCCGTGCAGCACCCTATGCTGACGGGCATGTTCGGCATCCATGACTTCAGGGACCAGGGGAGACCGAGAGGAGGCCGCAGGCGGCAGCGCCCCACCGTTCGAGCCCGAGTGTTCACCGAGCCGAGTGACACACTGCCAGCCTCTCAACTGTTATTGACGAACAAAGCTTGGCCTGAGTATGCAGGAGACGCAGCCTGTACACTTCCGTACATCGCGATGTGTAGCAGCAACAGTCGGACGGCAGGCCCGAGATGACAAGCGTCTGGCTCGTACCGTCGGTGCTGCGTCGGTGTGTGGCCACCTCGAAAGTTTACTCACTTACCTCTTGGTTCTCCCCATACATCCGAGTCATCTTTCGATATTAACGGCCATCCTGCGAACAATCCTTGACCTTAGCCCGGGGTCGACGGCAATCGAGGCAGCATGTAAGCCCGGGCTTCCCGCCCCTTGTATTGAAGTTGCGCACAGTACTTGACTTTTCGGAGACAGGTCCTTGACAGCGTTGAATAATGGGTATCCATGAAGGACTGGGAGGTGCGGAAGTGATGTGTAGTAAGACTTAAAAGTTAAGACTGACGTCGGCGTTTCGCCACAGCCCCGCACGTTGCTCGGGCGTTTACACACACAACGTCCTCCACCACAACCACGACCAGCTCATCTTCATTTCTTGATCCACACCTAGACCCGCTCTATACCCTCATTGTTTCTATAATCTACGAGCATGTCCGGAACTCAAACCCCCAGCGAGATGCCAGGCGAGGTGCGTTATTCGCGGCTGGACTGTCGATGGAAGGCTTACCGTGACACGGTGCGTAATGATTGCCTCGACCTCGACCATTCATCGCCGCTATTCCCGCGCCTTCCTTGCTCTCGACCCTCGTACATTTCCCCGCCATGAATAGGGAGTGCCATCTGCGCAGAAGAGCAGCTGGGCCAGCTTCTTGAAGTCGTACGTCCCAATATCGCACTCAAGCAGCGTAGCCGATCTGATCTCTACATGAACTCGCCACTGCAACCCTGGCTTGGCTCAGGATCGCGTCCTTCTCGGGAGATCTCTCGTCCTTGACGGCACCGCCGTTCATCCTCTCGCCCATTTCCCTCACCGAGTTTCCTGGTACGATTCTTGTCGTGACTACGGACACTGGAGCCATGATATTGACGTGTCTCCACAGCGTACTGGTGTGAGCGCCCTGGCTTGTTCGCTGCCATTGGAGATGCGGAGACGGAGCAGGACAGATCAATTGCCGTTTTGAAGTGGTTCATCGTGCGTGCCCCTCATTTAAGGCGCAATAACTATTACTGAACGGCAGGCATACAGAGCACCCTCAAAGGCCAGTACACCTCCCGTAACGAGAAACTGGGATCAGAGAAGAAGTGCGTTTCATTAATGGTGGGAACATCTGATTAGTCTCGCTGACGTCAATTGTCAGGCCTCTAAACCCTGTCCTTGGAGAGTAAGCGTCCTCAAGTATATACCTGTGGCACTTCGCCAAAGCTTACTTTGACAGGCTATTCTACGGCCATTGGCCGGACGTCGATGGACGCGGTCAGACCAACCTCGTCGTCGAGCAAGTCTCCCATCATCCCCCCATCACTGCCTACTACATCTGCAACCCAACGAAGGGCCTCGCTCTGCAGGGTCACTCCGCCCAGAAGACGAGTTTCTCTGGCGGTAGCATTATTGTTAAGCAGATTGGACATGCTATCCTGACCGTCGAGCTCGAGGATGGCGGCAAGGAAGAGTTCCTTATCACCTTGCCCCGTCTGCGTATCGACGGTCTCTGGTACGGCTCGCCGTACATCGAGCTGACAGAGACGTCATATATCCAGAGTTCCTCAGGCTGGTTGTCTACAGTACGCCAACGTTATCACCTCAATTGTTGTCATGGCGCTAAACATGCCTCGACAGATCGAGTACAAGGGCAAGGGCTACTTCTCCGGTCGTTCCCATTCGTTCAAGGCTCTTCTCACCCCGCCCAAATCCACAACACCCTTGAAGAAGTACGAGGGTGTATGGCACGAGACGTCGAAGGATCTCGACACCGGTGAGATCTTCACGGATGTCACGTCACCAAAGGAGGAGGTTACCGTCGGCCCCGTCCAAGACATGCATGAGTTTGAGAGCCGAAAGCTCTGGCAGCACGTCGCGCGCGGTATCCGGGAGGGCGACTACGAGACAGCAAGTCGTGAGAAGAGCAAGATTGAGGTATGTCCCTTAGCCCTCGAATGAGCGCTCACTCTCAAGTTGTTCATCGCGAAATTTTCTACAGAACGAGCAGCGGCAACGTCGGCGCGAAGAGCAGGCGGCGGGCACCCAATGGAAGAAGTGGCACTTCGAGCATATCCCATCCGACCCCGTGTACGAGCGCCTAGTGAAGTTGTTCAACGGGGCCCCGCCCACGGAGGACACATACGTCTTCAAGCACAACCATGAGAAGACCCCCTCCGTGCGCTCTGTCTCCGTTTAATCTATGGATCGGAGCCCTTCTTCTGGAGACGGAGAGGACAGTTGTTTGGTTTGTGATGTGACGCTTCGATTCTAGATCTGTACTCCTATTATCACAGCTAGTGGACAGTTTAACCAGCTTTCTTGAGCCCGTTGAAGTTTCGGCCTGAGTCGTGCTGCGGCCGCCCATTTGTCTATCTTCGCGTTCGATTGCGCATGTTTGATCGCTGGAATTTCATCTGATGTCCGCAGTCCGCTACGGCATATAAAGCCTGCCACGACTGTGTGAGGCGCCTCCACTGTCATTGACCTCATCGACAACTCAGCCACAATACTCACGGCTCGTTGCTCGGCTATACTGGTGAGAACTCGTTCATTGGCACTTTGAACAGAGACTAATGCATGAATTACAAAATTTTTCTGCCAGTCTCCTTCGTCAGCTTATAATTATCAAGGCACGTACGACGTTTGCCGTCTCGTCCGATGGTATCCATCCCCAGCAGCGAAGACTGCAATCACAATGCAAGACGCACGGCGCGACTGCCCGTCGAAGTCGAAGGTCTTATCATATCCCAGCTCCGAACCGACAAGCCCACCTTACTCAACTGCTCCCTTGTCAACGACTCTTGGCTTCAGCAAAGTCGAAGCGCCCTTTTCGAAACCATCGTCGTCAAGTCTGTGTCCACCAACCACTTTTGTTCGTTCATGAATATGCTCGACAGCGCGCGATACGTCCGGGAATCTATCCAGGATCTCACTCTCCAAGCGGGCCCGCCGCGCTCGTCGGCGGCTTTGTGGCTGAGCAGCGATGGCCTCCGGCAAAGTTGGCCAGCTATCGACCGCGTTCTGTTGAAGACTATCGCCTCAAAGGTGCCCAAGCTCAAGCGGCTGTGCCTCACGCAGGTCCGGTTTATCGAGCGCAAAGGGGTTCAAAATGGCGACGAAGACGAACACCCTTCCACCCTGCAGTTAAAACAGCTGCGCCTGTCGAGCCTGGGGTACATGCCGCATGCGGAGATCATCCCCATGCTATCAAGCCTGTCCGCGTTCTCGCAGATCGGCGAGCTCGAGTTCTATCACTTGAAGACGTCGCAGACTCTGAAGCCGGGACAGGCCAAGGGAGAGTTCCGGCCCTCTCAGGAGCCAGCGAGTATCATGACCGGAAGCACGACTTTCAAGTTCCCCATCCCCGCTATCAGCTCGTTCAAGTTCTCCGCGACCCATGCCACCGCTGTCGAGTTCTCCCGTTCGGTGTACGCCATGCTCGCGAGCAAGGGGAACTTCAGCGCACTGACGTCGCTTTCCTGGGCGGGGGACGACTGGATCGCTCTCGAGGAGATGGCACCATTCCTGCAGGCGACCGCGCCGCACCTCCGTAGTCTGAGGCTCAACATGGGGACGTGGGTGTTCGAGGGCCGTCGCAACCCTCCCGGGTCCCCGCGGTACTGTGCGTGATCTCTCAGGTTTCCATTCGTGCACTGTATCGTTGACGATCGTGCATGTGCGACGCAGTTAACAGATGGGACCGCATCGTCAAGCTCTCCGACACGCCGCTGCTGGAGTCGCTGACTCTGACCTACAACGCGCCGCCGGGGCGCGAGTCCCATGAGGTGCTCTACCCCGTGTTCTCTACATACACATACCTGCTCTCTCAGATGCCTCCGGCTCTCCGGCATCTGACGCTGCGGTTCCCGCTCCCGGACGACGGACAAGAATGGGACATGACCAAAGACGAGTATCAGCAATGGTACCTTGACCAGCTTACGGAGAAGCGGGCGCTGTGGGACGAGCTTGACTTGACCCTCGACCAGTCGACAAGTTTGCACGCGGTGAGGGTGGTGTTCTCCAGCCGTTGGGACAACATGCTAGACCGATTAGACCCTGCGGTCGTGCAAATGATGTATCGAATGCATGCGAAGGGCATCTTGTGGGTGTCATGGCAGGCGAGTATCTCATTCCTTCTCATGCAGTCCGACTTGTCCCCTCATCCGGCGTTACAGGGCATGCCTTACTCGTTCGAGTAGACGCAGCGATGCACAGAAGCAGCGGCATATTAGAAGACCAGGGAACGGACTATACTGTATTCAAGCACCCATGTACGGTGAATAAACAGGCAGAGACGACACGGGATACAGGATATACATAACGCTGCGACTGGGTCGCACAATCGTGTTTTCGGCGCACGTTAGCTTCCCCGCGTGAGCAGGTACTAATCCCGAGGGCCACGAAGAGGCCTGCGCCAGGAACGTCCGCACCCCAATCGGAGCAGACGACCGTACCTCGGGGCCGTTCTTGACTCGGGCACTCGCTTCCAGAGTCCTCCGAGCGGCGTCGACTTTCCGTGGATTCCACAGCTCCTGCCAGAGTGTCTCGTCAGCGCAGGGACGAGAGTATGCAATCGAATCGACGTACTTTTTCTGGAGAACCCACTAGCCTCTTGTCTTCCTCTTCCAATGTCGGCCATTTTACGCTGGCCCGTACTATGCAACCCACGCACGGCACAGGCCCCTCGAGTCGAGACGAGGAGTTCCTGAACATGATTGGCGCACGTTGCACAGCAGAGCCAACGTCTTTCAACTCCAACTCCATTTGTGTGGTCCATCCTGAGCAAGAGTCGTTCAACAACGTCTACATGTACAACGAACGCGCGCAACTCACCGAGAGACGTCTTCAGTGTGCCCGTCTTCACGATTGCATGCGCTTTTGGGCAACCCAGACCGAGGGCGACGATACGCATGGGACTTTCGGCGTACAGCGTCTCCCCGGCTATCATCTTTGGGTGCTCGCATGCAAGCGCATCAAAACAAAAAACGAAAATGGTCAGCTTCAGAGCGGGTGAAGAACACATACGCGTGCTTGGTTTCCAAGTTCGTAACCTCCCACAAGAAACGCGTGCTCTTGCGTCCTGCGCGCCAGACGGGGGGCCCAGACGCATCCCGCACCGATCATCATGTTAGAATCGGTTGAATCACCAACACAGACCCCACCCACACCATCTTCCGAGAAGAGAGACAGTGCTTCGCGTGCAGGGTGGTCCGGTGAGGTGTTCCCGATGCGATATCGGCTGCATCTAGACACCTCACAGGGACCGGCGCATGCTCACGTACGGCGCAGGTTCAGTGAGCACGCCGGGAGTCTGTGTTGGGGTCCCTGCCCCGGGCAGTCTTGAGAATCAATCGAGACCGAGCCTCCGTATGGCCCCCTCCTGCATCGAGGAAGATGGGGTTAGGTATCGATGAAGAACAAACACCGCTGATGAGGACGTACCATTGAACTCAAGGCTCCCCGCTGGCGACAGGACGCCGGGCCCACCACGGTACACAACGCATGCGAAAGAACTCCGCCCGAAAGGGCGGGAGAGCTAGCAGGGGAGTGAGGTGGGTGGACCCGAGCGCGTACGTCGCCACCCATGCCAGCGGCACGTTGTCGGTTTTGGCGTCCGTGAGGAGTCCTGGCCGACCAGGGATCCCACCCGGCTACACCCCGAGACAGCCTACGACGAACCACGGGTCGCGATGAGCGATGTGGTCGTACGAGGTGCGGAGCATCGACGCCTGGGCCTAATCACCCACTCGAGCCCCATGTGGCATGCGCATGGGCGCGGGTGCCGGGGCGAGTGAGCGTTGGCCACCTGTTGACCGGGAACGGCACGCCACAACGTTACCTGAGCCGACGTCAGCCGCGATCAAGTGAAGGGAGGTGAAGACAAGAGACGTACGTTTTCACACTGTGGCGACCTGGGCATCGACGCTGTAGGGAGTGGTGAGGGAAGTGGCGGGCAGAGCGTGGTTGAGTGGCGTACCTTGTCGCATCGTGCCCGTGCAGTCCTGAGGTTGTTTAGATTCATAAGGGGTTGGTGGCGGTGATCGTGTTGTTGCTAGCGATGCATATGATGGTGGGGCATGGGCGGCGGAAGAGGGCCGCGTCGAGGAGCATAGGACATGGTGGTGGTTGTGGGGGAAGTTGGGTGAGGACGAGGAGGCGGAGAGCTCGGTCTTTTAAAGAGCAGAGGCTGACGCCACCGGGACCCTCCGGCTTCTGCCAGCCTCAGAAGGCGAACAAGGAACGCTTTGGGCTTTTGTTCGGGTCCCGGGCGCTCTTGCCTAGAAAGGTGTAAGGCAAGGGCCAGCTGCTTCTGGCCGCTTCTTGTGGTGGATGACCGCGCGATAATCAGCGGAGTTTCGTAGGGCGGCCAGTCGGTAGCAATACTCGATGCACATCGTCGTGCAGCCGCATCCTCGTACTGACAAGATCCCAGCTTGTGGTGGTCCCACATCCTGCGGGAGGTAATTTGTTGTCGGGAACTCCTGGGTCTGAAACAGAGTCGTCGTCGAGCATCGTTGGCAGGGAGGAACAGCCTCTGAATGCGTCGTATTTGTGTCATGTTTGTTCAGGTGGGCGGCCTCACGAGTCACTGTTCCTTGCCCATATTCGTGTATCAGTCCCTTGTGCTCCGACGAAGCGAAGCAACCCCCGGAGTTCGACACGAGGATCCAAGGATCCGGGCGGCCCTATTGACTGTTCAGCTGACGTTGCGTGGAAGTACTATACGGATAGGACAGTACCATCGATATGACTGCCAAGGCTATTCCTGTACAGAGACTGCATGGTCGTCGCCTCTAGATTCTAACGTAATTTGCCTTTTCAAGCGTAGCTTTGGAGAAGGATATTCACATCATTCAATGCATGATGAACTGCAGACAGACGATGGAAGTTTTATGTTGCAAAGGCCGCGGGTGCCCCTCAGACTGTCACTCGGGTACGACTCGGCAACCTCCGCGTACTTATGTATCGTGACAACGTGGCAGCAATTTCTGGCGAGTGAGGCTGCTGCAACCCCCGAAGATGTCCATTAATGTATCACAACCCACTCGGAATCTTTCTATCTACTCATACATATCATACATAAGAATACATACAGCGATAGTCACAGTGCCGAACCAAATACAGACTCCACCGGCAGGTCTACTTGAACGAAGCAACGGTCCAGAGCACAGAGCGAGGAACATGACACATAGCAATTCGAGAACATCTTGAGGTACTTGTGGATCGTGAGGCATTAGTCCTTGAAATGCTTCCTAGCATAATCATCAAGCTGCCGGAGGAAGTCATTCTGCTCGTTGAGCGTCTTCTGTGCGCTACAGAGGTCATCGCATGAGTACCGGTCCCAGGCGAACGAGAGAAATATAATACTCACAACTCTTGAGCAAACTTCGGCAGGTCCTCTGGAGCCTGCAGCAGGCCCTGCTCTATGAGCGCACGCTGGCGGGTCCGAAGCCTAGGCATTCCGCGATCAATATCACGCGCGTGCTCCCGGAGAAGATGAGGGAGACTCACTTTGAGCGAGGGCTCGGCGGAGGTTTGTGGTGTTTACGCCGAGGCGGCCACTCCGGCACAGGCGACTTTTCCTTGCCAGACTGGCGTCGCTGCTTCGCCTTCTTGATGGCTTTCTTCTTTTCCTATCAAGCAAGGCGCATCAGGAGTAGTTCTGGAAGCGCTGTCATGCATACACACCTCTAAGAGCTTCTGCATTCTCTGCGCTTCGATGGTGCTCTCTGCGATGAGGTCGTCATTGCGATGGGTGTATTTCACCCCGAGAGCGCTGAGAGTCTTCTCAATGTCATTCGGTTGGTGCTTGACTTCGGGCGTGTCTGCAGAGATGCTCAATCGAGAGATAACGGGTCCAGTAGGCGAAAAATGCGCACCATCATCGAAGAGGAGGGCCCCGAGACCGCGCAGTTCGTCCTATAGGGTGTTGTTAAGTGACTGTATGCGCATTGCTCAAAAGCTTTCGCTCACGTATTCCTTTCCCGTCTTGGCCTCCTCTTCGTACACCCACTTCACTCCGTCAGGCTTTGTCTTGGGACGTCTCGCGCTGCTACTGCCGCCTCCACTGCCCATGTACGCAAACGCCCAGTCCAGGTCGCTGATGTTCGCTTGCTCGATCTGTTGATTGGGCTCGTCATCATCCAACCGCTAACAGAGCAGAAGTGGGGCTTACCGCCATCTTCGTAGCGTAAGTATGTTCATGGAGCTTGAAGATATTCCGGATACCAAACAGCTCGCCTTGCTTGCTCTTGTCTCCTTGGACGCCCTCAAAGTACCTGTCAGGCAAGATGTCAGCGAGCTGCTCACAGGCGCGATCCAACGGACTAACCTCGTTTGCAGACTCGCATTGTACCCGACCTGCATCTGCTGCTGCTTGTACACTTGGCGGGCATATATGAGCTCCTCGATCGAGCCTGCGCCCAGAAGACGATACACGGCGACGTCGCGCGTCTGCCCGAACCGATACGCGCGGTCCATCGCTTGCAGATCGTGGGCGGGGTCTTGAGTAATAGTCAGTCAAGGCTCTTCTCGGAAGTCTTGCTGACTTACTCCAGTTGGGGTCGAAGATCACAACCTTATTCGCTGCTGTCAAGTTCAGACCGGTCCCTCCAGCCATGGTCGAGATCAAGAAGATGAAGATGTCGGGATTTTCCTGGAATCTGTCGATCATAGGCATACCTGTCCGTAGTGTCAGTACGTCCGGTCCGTAGTTCATCCATTCCGGTAGCGCTACATACGTTCGGACTGCTTCGTTGAGCCATCGAGCTTCACGAAACCGTACCCTACACACCACCATGTCAGCATACTGTGCATGCATACACGCGACGAGACGCACCTTGCCCGCTCAGGTGGAAATCCAACATGTCAAGCAGCTTGACAGACTTGGTGAAGATCAAGACCTTGTTGGTCCGGTCTTTGCGCCACTCCCTGAGTAAGGTCTGCAAGACTTGCCACTTGCCACAAAATTCGGGCCGGAGCATCGAGGGGCCGTACTTCGGTACGATTCCGTTGAACGCCAGCCTAGAGAGCTCCCTGTTCCGTGCCGTCTGTGAGGGAGTCAGTAAGCTCCGGGCCATAGCTTGACGGGAGAATCCAGCGCACCTGATCGGTCGTATCCGTAGGGGCTGCACACACATGGTCAGTCAGGGAGTTGGTAGATCGAGTCGCCTCACTCACAAGGCAGGATGAGGGCAAGATGGTTCGAGATCTTGATCAGTGTCGACATGTATTTGAAGAGATCCCCTGGGTGGACGGGGTGACAACATTTCTTCCGCCTGCGGATGGCTCAGCATGTCACTGCGGAGACTTCAGGGAGAGGGGAACGCACGATTTCCGTGAACCGCAGTCGCACGGCTGATCTTTCATGACCAGGTTCTCGACAGCTTCGAGGCCGATGATTCTCTTGTATACATAGATCTGCATCGGGGTCAGCGGACAAAACACGACTTGGTCTGTCTTCTTCGGTAGCTATGAATCGAAAAGTGAGTTAGATGAGCATTATGGCCAAACAGAGACGAGGACTGACCTGGTCCTGAATGATTTGTTTCGTCCTGTGCACCGCACTCGTGAACAGAGAGGAAAGCGGTGTGGAAATCTGACTTACCTGCGTAGGAACAACTCTGGCAGCAGCTTCTCCGTTAGTACCTTCGCAACGAGCTGTGTGCATCATCAATCACTAGTCGGGCTCTCCGAGCAGAGAAGACGACTCACGGCTGCCGTCACATGCTCTTCGTCCGACGCAGACCTGCTCTGCCCCACCCGGAGTGGCTTCTCGACGTAGCTCTCCCACTGTTTCTTAGTCCCGACGGCCCCTGGGTTCGTCCAGTTCAAGACGGTCCATAACTCTTCATAGCCGTTCTGAATGACTACGAGGAGCGATTGTCAGTATCGTGCTCGCGTACATACATCATGACATCATGAAGCACCCACCTGTGCCGCTCAACCCGAACCTACAAGGGCACGTGAAGCGGGCGAAGCTAGTGGCCAGCTTCGACCGCGGGTTCTTGACACGATGAACTTCGTCAATGAAGATACAAGACCAGGGGAGCTCGTCAATGAGGTCGATGTCCATCCTCGCGACGTCGAAAGATGTCACCACTGCACCGGGCGTAGGTAGGTATTCTCAACAAATACGGAAGGCATGAGGTTACTCACCAACGTCAAGGCGACCCATCCTGAAATCGTTGAGAACATCCGCACGAACGGCCGGTGGACCAATATACATTCCCACTTCGAAGTATCCCCACTGCAGAAGTATCTCGGCATCAGTTGCGGTCGATACATGTTCGCGGTATGTTTACGCACTGTCTCGAACTCCCTCTCCCAGTTCCCGACGACGCTGCTTGGGGCAATGATGAGACATGTCGGCCATGTCGCGTCCGCTGGGGGCAACTTTCGAAACTTCTTCCACTCCTTCTTGTCCTGCAGCTTTGAAACATGTTTGCGCCGGCGGTCGACATCGTAATTATCCCCGGTCTTCTGCATAATTGCTGAGAGGAACGAGATGACCTGGATCGTTTTACCTGCGAATATGGTTAGTAGAACATAGCGATGGGAGTTTGACTACTTGCCCTGGACAAAGTGGCGAGTCAGTACACATCAGAAAGTACCCGCGAAGTTGGTGCACTCACCAATCCCATGTCGTCTCCAAGCAGACCACCTTTCTTCTCCGCATACCTCTTCCAAAAGAAGCGCACTCCATCCCGCTGGTATTCACGCAAGAAAGTGTTCATGCGCCCCGGGACCTTGTGCTTGCGGTCCAGGGACAAAGGGCCCGCGAACGACTGACTAGACTTCAGCTGGAAAGCGGGCCGTGGCTGCATGAGCTACAAGAGTCATAAGTACAGTTGCGCGGATGAGGCGAATTGCAGCGTACCTCCACTACGTCCGGGGGATCATCTTCAGGCTCCGTCTCAGACCCGGAGTCTTCGGCAGGTACCGCGCTCTTCTTGAATGGTACTTTGTTGGCGGTGACGGGCTTGTTGATAGCTGGAACAGGGAGCCCTTCGGTGCCAGCTCACCCGTAGCGAAGTAGAGACGCACCTGTAGCTGCTGCGGTAGCAGCTGCCGCATTATTCCCATCCAACCAGTCCAGCTCTTCAGACTCAGGTTCGGTAACGGATTCTTCGGGGTCAACGAGCTTTGCCTTCTTGCTTGGAGGTGGCTTGCTGCCGGCTGGTTGAGAGGAGGCCGATCGCTTACTGGAGGGACTTGTCGAAGGCTTCTCGTCGAAGACCTCGTCCGATTCGTACTCTGCTACGGATTAATCATGGTAGAAATGAGTTAAAATAATGCGCACCAGTGACGGAGTCATCGGGGTTAGGCGTTGGCTTCGGTGGTGCAATTGGCTTCTTAATGAGCGGCCGAAGGGCTTTCGGGGTTGGTGGTTGTACATCTTCTGGTTCGGAATCGCGGTCCTCCTCCTCCTCCTCCTCCTCTTCTTCTTCCTCCTCTTCATCGTCTGCATCGTCTTCCTCCTTCTCAGACTCTTCAACGGGGAGAATACCCAGCGGTCCTGTACACGCATTATTCAGAACAAGGTTTGAATCGGGTGGGTAAACGTGGATATACCGAGTAGCTGTACCAGCATATTCCTCTGAAGAGGAACTGCTTCTCCTCCATTCGTGTCATCTAGATGTTCGGCTCAGTACTTGCCTCGGAAGATCTCGGAGCGTATTTACCAAAGGCCGGTGAAGGGGAACGATCGTCGTCCCCGAGAGTGTCCTTCCGACGTCGTTTCTTCGCCGGCAAGCCATTCTTGCGAGAGTCTCCAGACTTTCTAGCACGTTTCTTCACTTCTGGGACGTACGCTCCCGGGTTGAAGTCCGGGTCTGAGTCCAACTCTGCGAAACTCGTGAGCACGAATGGAAGCTGCGGGGGAACAGTCGCATTACCTAGAGGTACTAAGGTCGAGGCATCATTTCCTGGAAGGTTGTCAGCAGTAGCAGAAAGGTATGGCATGAGACTGGCTAACGTTTCGCATACGCAGACCCTTTCTGCGAATTGGTAGACATAGTGGTTACGGTCAAGGTGCACAAGAGCGCTTGAGCAGCGGAGCTATTATGCGCCAAATATGGTCATCCCATCAATGAGATTACCCGATATGGATACATTGACGCTGGGATGACATAATCACGACCGGAGAGTCGAGACGAGTCTGACGACTTCCTCGGAGTCCGATGTCACCACCATCCTGTGAGTGCTGTCGTTTATTACCGCCTCGCTGGGCTTGCCTGTCTATACGAAAATGTTTGTGAAGACCTTTTTGAAGCACTCATGCTAATCTGCAAGTGTACGCTTGAATGTACGTCATCGTCGGAATTCTCGCGATCCGAGCCACTGACTCAATTCACTGCAGATACTCACTTGCTCAGTCAATTCGCTGGAAGCATGCCCAGTTGCGTGGATATTCACTGATAATATAACACGACAATTACTGCCTTTGCCGGTTCCTCGTGTATGAGCGAAATGTTGCGAGTGATAGGATGTGGTCCTGGGAGAAGAAGAGTCCAACCCTGTTAGTACGATCGTACAAGCCCGAAATGGAGGCCGAATACTGACCCGCTGCCCGAGAGGTAGTTGTCTGCGGTGCGTGAAAATCAGATGCCGTGTGCGTGGGAGGCTGACAGTCGTCGACACCAAGGCTCGGATATTAGTCCCTCGTTTCGAGCTGCCATCGAATATAACAGTACCGTATGGAAGGCAGTCCAGCTGGAAAGCAATTCGCGACGGAGCCCGCGCGGGTCTTGCACACTAACATACTCGGACCGCAACCATATGACCTACAACTTCGAGGACGAACGACGCAACTCTGCCCTTGCATCCCGGGCCCAGGCAGGATTCCTCACGATTTCAAGCATGGGAGAGTCTTGGCAGTGATATCGATGGTAGCGCCGCGTGCAGCTGAACAATCCTAATACACGAATATGGGCAAGAGACGGAGAGGTCGCCCACCTGAACAAACACGACACAAACAAGCCACAGTCCGAGGCTCTTCCTCCTTACCGACCATGCTCGTCGACGGCGACCCTCCGGCAGATGCAGCAGTTCGCAGCAACAAACGTCTCACAGAGACTCGGACTCCGTGCGGGCTGTATCCTCGCCAATATTTTGGTGCGGTTGCACGACGATGTGCATCGAGCCTTGCTATCGACTGGCCGCCCTACGAAACTCCGCTGATTATCGCGCGGTCATCCACCACAAGAAGCGGGCCAGAAGCAGCTGGCCCTTGCCTTACGCCTTTCTTGGCAAGAGCGCCCATGACCCGAACAAAAGCCAGAAGTGTTCCTTGTTCGCCTTCTGAGGCTGCCAGAAGCCGGAGGGTCCCGGTGGCGTCAGCCTCTGCTCTTTAAAAGACCGAGCTCTCCGCCTCCTCGTCCTCACCCAACTTCCCCCACAACAACCACCATGTCCTATGCTCCTCGACGCGGCCCTCTCCCGCCGCTCATGCACCACCATCATATGCATCGCTAGTAACAACACGATCACTGCCACCAACCCCTTATGAATCTAAACAACCTCAGGGCTGCACGGGCACGATGCGACAAGGTACGCCACTCAACCACGCTCTGCCCGCCACTTCCCTCACCACTCCCTCCAGCGTCGATGCCCAGGTCGCCACAGTGTGAAAATGTACGTCTCTCGTCCTCACCTCCCTTGACTTGACCGCGGCTGACGTCGGCTCAGGTAACACTGTGGTGTGCCGTTCCCGGTCAACAGGTGGCCAACGCTCACTCGCCCCGGCACCCGCGCCCATGCGCATGCCACATGGGGCTCGAGTGGGTGATTAGGCCCAGGCGTCGATGCTCCGCACCTCGTACGACCACATCGCTCATCGCGACCCGTGGTTCGTCGTAGGCTGTTTCGGGGTGTAGCCGGGTGGGACTCCTGGTCGGCCAGGACTCCTCACGGACGCCAAAACCGACAACGTGCCGCTGGCATGGGTGGCGACGTACGCGCTCGGGTCCACCCACCTCACTCCCCTGCTAGTTCTCCCGCCCTTTCGGGCGGAGTTCTTTCGCATGCGTTGCGTACCGTGGTGGGCCCGGTGTCCTGTCGCCAGCGGGGAGCCTTGAGTTCAATGGTACGTCCTCATCAGCCGCGTTTGTTCTTTCACGATCCCTAACCCGATCCTCCTCAATGCAGGAGGGGCCCGTACGGCGGCTCGGTCTCGATTGAATGCTCAGGACTGCCCGGGGCAGGGACCCCAACACAGATTCCCGGCGTGCTCACTGAACCTGCGCCGTACGTGAGCATGCGGTCCCTGTGAGGTGTCTAGATGCAGCCGATATCGCATCGGGAACACCTCACCGGACCACCCTGCACGCGAAGCACTGTCTCTCCTCTCGGAGATGCTGAGCGTGCGGTCCGTGTGGGCAGTCTAGACGCAACCGAATCTACATGATGATCGGTGCGGCAGCCCTCCGGACGACCCCTCCCAAGCGCAGGACGCAAGAGCACGCGTTTCTTGTGGGAGGTTACGAACTTGGAAACCAAGCACGCGTATGTGTTCTTCACCCGCTCTGAAGCTGACCATGTTCGTTGTTTGTTTTGATGCGCTTGCATGCGAGCACCCAAAGATGATAGCCGGGGAGACGCTGTACGCCGAAAGTCCCATGCGTATCGTCGCCCTCGGTCTGGGTTGCCCAAAAGCGCATGCAATCGTGAAGACGGGCACACTGAAGACGTCGCTCGGTGAGTTGCGCGCGTTCGTTGTACATGTAGACGTTGTTGAACGACTCTCGCTCAGAATGGACCACACATATGGAGTTGAAGTTGATGGAAAACGTTGGCTCTGCTGTGCAACGTGCGCCAATCATGTTCAGGAACTCCTCGTCTCGACTCGAGGGGCCTGTGCCGTGCGTGGGTTGCATAGTACGGGCCAGCGTAAAATGGCCGACATTGGAAGAGGAAGACAAGAGGCTAGTGGGTTCTCCAGGAAAAGTACGTCGATTCAATCGCATGTTCTCGTCTCTGCGCTGACGAGACACTCTGGCAGGAGCTGTGGAGTCCACGGAAAGTCGACGCCGCTCGGAGGACTCTGGAAGCGAGTGCCCGAGTCAAGAACGGCCCCGAGGTACGGTCGTCTGCTCCGATTGGGATGCGGACGTTCCTGGCGCAGGCCTCTTCGTGGCCCTCGGGATTAGTACCTGCTCGCGCGGGGAAGCTAACGTGCGCCGAAAGCATGGTGGAATGACTTTTCCGTAGTACCACGTCGATCTCACTGTGTACGATGATATTCGCCGAATGTGGTGGTAAGTATATAGCCGTCCATACTACTACCGTCCTGCCCGCGGCGTGTCAGCACAGTCTGTCCACCCCAGTCTTCATGTATCTCGCATAACTACCTCAATCTATGTCGAATCCTCCTTCATGGTCCTGTGCTCGGACTCCCGGGCATCAAACAGTCCAGGGGTTGATCAAATCTAAAACCGACTGCATGCGAACTTGTAGCCACATATACCAGCGCTCCAACCGTACTATCGCGAGTCGCGCGTACTTCCATGTACAGACGCTGTCGGCGGCGCGTCAGACTCACTGTCCTTCCGCCACCATTACTTAGTACTTACATACCCTGCATTCCCCTAGCCCGAAATCGTCGACCTTCCCGCCAACGTTGAGAACTGGACCTCCTGCTTCTACCGTTCTCAGCATACTCTATGTCGACCACCGGGTGTCTGGCGGCCGCGAATGAACTCCTCGCCAGTCACAGCGTGCTCGTCTCGCGCATACGAAACGCCCAGAAACACTACCGACGACAACTAAAGACCCTGCCGTCTCCACCTAATGCTCTCTTGAAGCTTCCCTTGATACCTTCTCCCCCGCGCTCTCCGCCAGACTCCCCGCCGTCGTCCCCGATCGTCGCTTCCCCGCCAAAGCCTCCCCGACCAGACCTCCCGCCTGCGAAGCGCGCGAGGGTCGCGCGGTATAATAACTACGTGCCCGAGGAGGAGACAATACGGAATGACTACTCGCAGCGCTATGTCGATGGCGGCGAGTGGCCACAGGATTGGGTGCTTGGCGCGGACCCGGAGCATCGGTTTGAAGAGTGAGTGGTCGTTTGTGCGTTCTCGTGTTGATGTTGTCGACGTCGTTATCGTCCAGGTATCCCAAGCAACAACGTCTACTAGCACTGAAGAAGGCTGCCGTAGCAGCTCATGCTCTCCCTCCCACCTTCCTCCCCTACTCCGAACTATCATCATTACAGGGTTCCAAATTCGATGTCATCCTCATAGACCCGCCGTTCTCATCTTCGTTCACCTGGGACGATCTGCAAGACCTTCCAATACCTGCGCTCTCGGCCGACCCGTCATTCGTCCTGCTCTGGGTTGGGAGCGGGTCAGGCGAGGGTCTTGAGCGTGGACGCGAGGTCATGGCGAAGTGGGGTTTCAGAAGGTGCGAGGACATTGTGTGGGTGAAGACCAACAAGACGTCGAACAAGGGTCCTGGGGTACGTGTATTCACTGCCGCGTATCCCACCAAACTAAAGGCGGGCATAGACAGACCCACCGACGACATCACTGCTCACGCGGACCAAACAACACTGCTTGATGGGCATTCGTGGCACCGTTCGTCGCTCGACAGATAGCTGGTTCGTCCACTGTAACGTCGGTGCGCATAGTTTCCATCTCGCATATCAACCATGTGTCTGACGTCAGCGCAGATACCGACGTTCTCATCTGGGAGGGCGACGCGTCGGACCCTACACTCAAGCCTCCCGAGATGTACACGCTCATCGAGAACTTCTGTCTCGGTTTGCGCCGACTGGAGATCTTCGGCCGTGCGCGCACAGCGCGTCGCGGATGGGTAACCGCGCTCGCTGAGGGTGAAGAGGACCGAATAGAAGAGGGCATGACGCTCGGAGAGGACGACGGGACGAACGACGTCCAAGAGGGCGCGATGCGCTGGAACCGCGACCGATGGGAAGCCAGGATCAAGGAGCTCGCAGGTGGCAGCAACAAGCTCGTCGTGCCCGCCACGCCCGAGATCGACGCCCTCCGCCCGAAGTCGCCTGTGCGCGGTGGCTCCGCGAATACAAACGCCGGCATGATGAATCCTCCCGGTCCGTCAGGTTCGCCTATGCAGGTCCCAATGTCTATGAATGGCCCGAGTCCCGGAGTGGGCGGTGGGGCGCCCGGCGGACGGGGCGGATACGGGAACCAGAACCGCATGATGGGCCCGCCGATGGTCCCCATGAACAACATGGCGGACATGAGCGGGATGGGCATGATGGGCTGGCCTGGCGAGATGGGTGGAATGGGGCTCGGGATCAACGTCGGCGGGATGGGTATGAACGGGATGGGCGGGATGAACGTGAACGGCATGAATGGCATGAACGCCATGGGCATGGGCATGGGCGTCGGCCAACAGGGCATGGTCCAGGGCTTCGGGGGTGGTGGGGGTGGGGGCCGGTTCAACGGCGGCTTCGACGGCGGCATGGGTATGGCCGGTGGAGGTATGGCCGGTGGCGGCATGGGATGGATGGGCAACGGAGAGGGACAGTTCATGGATGGGGCTGGCGGTGGGATGTGGGATGGTGGGATGGGCGGCGGGATGGGCGAGGGGATGATGGGGATGAATGGCATGAACGGCATGAACAACATGGGCGGGATGGGAGGTATGCGGATGGGCATGAACCCCGGTATGAACTCTGGTATGAACTCCGGCATGAACTCGGGCATGAATTCAGGCATGGGGTCGAATATGATGGGCATGGGCATGGGTCAGTGGAATGGGGAGGGGTTCGAGGGTGGATTCGCTGGCTGAACAGCGAATGCCAGTCCTCCCAGTGTCGGGCCCTGTTTGGACTGCTGCATTCACGGACGACTCGGAGGTATTCGTGTATCTATCGCATCTTGTATTGCTTACTCTTGTACTCAGCTCGCTCATGGATGTACTTACTACTCCCTATCGGTGAGCTTGTTCCTGTGGTGCTAGTTGGGTGGTAATGCTGACCTGCGAGGTTTTCCTATAGACCACATGTTTTGCTTTCCTGAACTCGGTCGTGCAGGCTGGCGTCAGAATTCGAGGCCGCGGTGAAAGTCTCATATGGTTGGCCCGCACATTGTCAGGCGAGTACATATGCTCCTTTACTGGTGCGATCATGTTGAGAACCTGTCTTCGCTCGAAGAGCCTGTGCAGAGCATGGAAGGAGGTACGTGGACTTCGCAAGAGAGACCCACTTACGCGAAGCTACGACTTCATGTGCACCCAGACAGGCGCAATCATCATCCTCACACGCGAATTCGACTCTATCCCTGCAGACCTTCTCGTCCAGGACAATCAGGAACATCCTTGGCCCAGACGCGCTGCTCGGTCTCTCACAGACGTTCTACCGTACTCTGTTGAGGGCGGCATCTCTTGAGGTACGCTAGCGATCATGATGTCTATCACAGAGAACATTCCGAAGTTGGAATTGTTTGAGGCACAGGACTACGCGACCTCAAAACCTCACATCTTGGCAATCTGTGGACATCTCGCTCTTCGCAGCCGTACGGCGCGTGCCATTCTCGTGACAGTACGCCCGTTCTGGCCTATGGCGATACTAAACCGAAGCGTCATGCAAACGTAAGTATAGCGTCTAACGCACCGACTGCTGCGTACCTGCGTAGTGCTGTTCAACCTCGAAAGAGGAGGCCCAGCTACAGTCGCTTGTATAAGGTGGTAGTCCCGGTATGCCGAGTACCTCGCTATGAAGCTCGAAGCTATTGACTGTCCTGTTCAGCACGTTCGCGAAAATCTGGCTGTCGCTCGAGGTCAACGTGTATGCACGCCGGCCGAGTTCCGACGGTCGTACCTGCTGATTATTATCTTATCAGATATGATGGCTGATGAAGATGTTGATCCCCCAAGCCAGGCGAGAGCTCAGTTCCGACGATGACTTCCTTATTTATTTTTAACCTCACGCTTAGGCCAAACCACACTGAATGGGCAAGCTCTCCAGGACAACTTCTTGCAGCTTGTAAGTCTATTACCCTCCATGCTCTTACATTGTCTCGATACTCACACCACACGCTTCCTTCAGCGATGATCGGGAGCCGCCCCTCGGACTTGCACTAACGACGCCTCGCTTCCTCTGTCGGCCCGTCTCCGCAGTGTCATGACCCCATTCGCGGCCCTGGGTAGCATACTTGTCAGCCCACTCGAGGTTTACCAGACGCACGCAGCTCAAGAATGAATTCATACGCACAGCGGAGGAGAGTAGGGACAGACCAGTAAGTACTCAGGCGCCCTTTCGGAGCTCGAGCTAGCTCTAGTGTCCTCTACATCATTGTAAGCATCCCTAACCTTATGTCTTGGGTCCCTCAGAGCACTGATGATTTCTTTCAGTGGACCTCTACAATATACTTCCAGGCTAAATGAACCAGAAGTGAACAAACGCCACTACTTGACGCACTGGACCTCCGGATAAACCTCGGATATACTTCGGAAGCAATTCGAAATTCAGATCACAGGTCCACCTCGGACAACGTCACAACAAGCATCCCCAGGTTTCGGACGGGAAAAGAGGCATCTCAATGGACTAAAATTCGCCGCGCGAGGTCGCCTTTCAGCCTAAAATCTAGCCGAAAGGAACCGTTTGGCCGGTTGCGCTCTGAAACGCGGTATCCTTGCGCGGCGTACATGTCTCGCCTTTCCGCCCGTCGGAAACGCGAATATGCCTGCCGTGCGTCGTCATCTTGTCGACATGCGCTTTGATACTTCATGCTGCATCTCGGCCATGTTCTGATGAAGATTCTGCTCACGGTATGTCTTAAATTTTCCGGATAGAAGCGCGGTCAGCGAGCTAACGCGTGAACTCAGTTCGCTTATGTGAACGACGCAGCGAGGACGGTCACCTGTTGTGCAATCGGTGGGATACTTGAACCGGTCTCCGATGCTGCGGGCAATAGGGGACCTCGTGAAGATATATATAACTGGTGTCGAGTGCGTCTTCTACTTTCCGTCTTGCCTTTCACCCAGCTTATCCCTGATCGCAGTGCACGCTACGGACTATCCGTTATGCTTCGAGTCCCTAGGCTAGCTAATTCGGCTCGTCTGGTCGTGCTAGGCAACAGAGCGACTCGTACGTATGCTCAGCTGGCACGCAGCGCGAGTGAGAAGCACGCGCGGAGGGCGACGAAGAAAGAGGGTACAATTTTAGACCTCTTCGAGAACCTCACTACGGAGGGCCCACCGCTGCCGGCGCGCTTCGCAGACTTGAAAAAGGAGATGTGTATCGACAAGGATGCGATAGTGCATAGCTGGCGTGCGGTGCTGCGGGAGCTGGAGGAGGCGACGGAGGAGATCGTCCAGCGCGGGAACCAGGTGCGTTGCATGTTTTCGTCTCGTTGACAATCAGTTGCGGTGGATCTCATGAACAACGATTGCGTGCAGGTGGTTCCGCAGGTCTCTTATGAGGACATACAACGGGGGCTCTCAGAGGAGCAGTTGAAGACGCTGCAGAAGACTGGGGTCGTCATCGTCAAGGGCGGAGTACCGAAGGAGGCGAGTCATCCAGCATTTCAGGTTACTTGTCACACCGACTGACACAAGCTTGCAGGAAGCACTTGGTTGGCTCAAGTCCCTCAGAGAATATGTGGCGACCAACGCTGAGAAAGTCAAGGGTGAGTACATGAAGGTCTACCCAGCCACAAACCCCGAGGCTGCACGATCCTGACTCACCGTGATATGACCTAGGCGCACCTCCAGACAAGATTGTGTTCTACGAGATCTACAATTCCAAGCCGCAGCTCCTTGCTCGCACGCACCCCGCGCTCATCACGACGCAGAAGTACCTGCTCTCACTGTGGCACACCTCGGTCTCCGACACGCCCGTCAGCGCGCGGACACCCGTCTCGTATTTCGATCGGTTCCGCATCAGGAGCCCAGGCCCGAGCATGTTCACACTCGGGCCGCACATCGACGGCGGTGGCATTGAGCGCTGGGAGGATCCGGCGTTCAGGGCGGTGTGGAAGTCCATACTCGAGGGCGGCGATGGGTGGCGGCGTTTTGACCCGTTCGATATCTCGCCCCGGTTGGATGCGAAACAAGATCTGTATAACGCGCCGTAAGTTTCCTCGTGCGATTGGCGTCTCTCGACGAACTAACGTGGTCTTCTGCAGGAACCAGTGCTCGATCTTCCGCCCGTGGCAGGGCTGGACGGCGTTGTCGCATACGGGCCCGGGGGAGGGCACACTCCGTGTCTTGCCGATGCTATCGCTTGCGACTGCATACATCATCCTTCGGCCGTTCTTTAGCCTACGCCCGGAGCTTGCTAGTAAGGTCAACAGCCCTGGTGATATCCCGCTGGATGCAGATGCATGGGTGCTGGACTTGGAAAACCCAGCGTTCCCGGGCAGTAGCCCGGGGAAGACGCAAGCTTTAACGCCTGTCACACACCCGCACCTCCGCGTCGACAAGACCGTCGTCTCTATCCCACCTGTCGAGCCTGGAGACCAGGTCTACTGTGAGTTGCCTCATCGAGTTGGCATCCGTGGAAGACTGATACTAAAATGGTACGTTCTAGGGCACACGGATGTGGTGCACGCGGTGGAAGCGGAACACAATGGAAGGGGAGACTCCTCGGTACTGTATATTCCTGCGGTACCACTGACGGAAGGGAAGTAAGTCAATGCCCTCTGCCACTGCTCAACCTCTGTGCGATGCTAACCTCTCATGCAGCGTGGCATATATGCGCGACCAACGCGATACGTTCCTCCAGGGCCTCCCATCACCGTGAGCGCCCGAGTGTGCGTTAGATGTGGCAATTGTCATTGACGTCTCTGCTCCTTCCATAACAGGGATTTCCCGGGTGGCGAGGGCGAGTCTCAATTCGTGGGTCGCGCAAGACTCGAAGACATCACACATGCTGACGGGCGACGGATCCTGGGATTCGAGCCGTTTGAGTACGACTCCTACGTCAATGAGGGTGAACGGAAGGCCGTTATCAGTGCTAACGAGATACTTGGCTTCTAAACGAGTGTACAACGGGATATACAGAAATTTTCTATCTATGGCTACGTCAAGAATGCTGATTTTCCATTGTGGGGAACACCGCACTGATGCTCGTGCTGTAAGGAAGCGGGGTCTCCTTCGGGAGCAGTAGAGGAAATTAAGCGCGTACAGGACGACAACAACAGCGGACAATTCTATAGCAGTTTTTTAGACGATGTTGGGTGAACAGACAGAGCAGCCAGAGATAAAGGCACATCCCCGAGTTGGAGCGACGTGAGTGGCTCGAGGTACGTGTACGTCACATGACGAGGGTGCTTTAGCGTCCAGAAATTGGCTGACCGACTGCTTTATTCTACTCTATAGTCGGCCGGGCCACTATTTGACCTCCTTCCTTTTGGCAAGATGATCTCTGCCTCGAAGTCCTCCTCATAACACTTACACCATCGCAAGCTTCTCCGCGACGTCTGAAACGATACATATGGTCGGATCGCGATTTCCACGGAGTGCAAACGCGGCGAGGAAGTATTCGGGCCTAAGCCTGACATAATAACAGTGTCCTTGGGCGCCTGCGACCATGAACGACACTGTATCTTTCGTCGGGACATTACATGGTGCTCGTAGCAGGAGCGTTGACCCGGCCGCGTGCAAGTGAGCAGAGCCGAGGACACTCGCAATCTGACTCGCATATAGCAATGGAGTGCTGACCGCATACTCTGCGCCATGAATGTAGGACGGCCTTCCGGAAGCAGGTATAGCACCATTAGTCTCTTCGCCTCAATGTACGCTGACTCCAAGAGACAGCGAGATATATACCTGAGTGACATGTCTGCCTACCTTTCATCAGCGTCCCCTCAGCTCTGGCAGTGTCGTTCCTATCTCGAAGTGCTAACTCCGAGGCTATGGAAGCGATCGTGTTCAAAGAGCTTGCAGGCCCTTCCGCTCAGGCTGAAGAGGTTAAGGGCGAGTATCACGAAGGATCTTCACGGGACGGCTCTACGCTGCTCGAGCAGCAACCTCGACATTCCGACCACCACGTCAAGGTTCACCTCGTGACAGACCTCTCTTTCTGGGTCGCTGTCCTATTCGTCGTCGGATCGGGAGTGTGGGTGAGTCACGCAACTTCTTACGAAGCTCTCTCCTCTGAAGACATTACCCTGTTCAAACAGATCACCAACGGCTTCTTCCTGTTTCTTCCTCTCGTCAACATCGGGACAGACAACGCCGCAGCCGTAGGATGGTCTGCATTCGTCGGCGGTGTCTTGTTCGAGGTCGGCACCTATATGTTATACGTCGATGCCTTGAACGCAGAGCGCAAGAATCACGAGACTAAAGATTCGGTACCCTCGGAGTCCCATGACGACATTGCGGAGAAGGCCCTTCGGAGGCGCAACACGAAATTTCGATGGATGTGGGTGCTTACTTTACGACTGACCATCGATCCGCCTGCTGATGGCGGGACAATGTGACAGCGGCTTCGGCTCTTGGCATGACCTCTACTTCCTTGCATGTTTCGTCCAGCTCTGGGCAATCACGATATTCTGCGTTTGCACAATGTGCGTGCCACCTTTGTCTCGATGATCTGCTGGTCATAATTCGCATATAGAACTGGCTTGCCCGGCGTCATCCCCGGCTTTCCCGACGAGCCTCCAACAGCAATAACCGACACGTTGTACTGGACTCCTCAAGTTGTCGGCGCAGCCGGCTTCGTGCTCTCTTCCCTTCTCTTCATGCTTGACGCGCAGCAGAAGTGGTGGCTGCCGAATCTACTGAGCGTACGGTGGTGAGGCCATGGTCTTCTGTATCCCCGGCGATATGTGCAATACGCTAACGGCAGCTTGACGTAGGCATGTTGGGTTCTGGAACTTCGTGGGCGCCGTTGGTTTCACGTTGGGCGGGGCCCTTGGATACGCCTCAGCTTTGTCCACAGGGGTGCGTGTGTGCTTGGTTCGTCGGGCACTCGTGGCTATTCTGACTACGGCGTCGCTGAGCAGGTCGAATACCAAAGTGTCTTATCTGCTTTGTGGGGCTCTTGGGCATTCCTCGTCGGTAGTGTCTTCCAGTTGTGGAGATCCATATAGTGGTGACAAATGTCCGACATGCTCACGGCTGTGCGGACATGTCTTGTGCTACCCGGATACTACTCACTTTGTTCCGGGCAAATGTGTGATCATGACGTCCTTTCCACGCGGAGACGAAGGATTAACGGAAACCCGATCCCATTATTTGAACGATACACTACACAACATCAACAGCACCATCTCCTACGGCAACCTTAGCCGGCCCACGAAGTCGCTCACTGGATGGCGATCTTCTTCGGGGCCTGCTCGGGGGAGGTGCGCGGGAAGGTGACAGTCAGGACACCCTCGGCCATCGATGCCTTGATCTCGTCAGGCTGCAAGGAAGCAAAGTCAGTACCATGTAACTGAGAAGTGACGCGGGGTTAAGGCCTACATACCTTGATACCCTGAGGAAGCGGCAGCGACCTCGAGAACTTGCCAAACCGGCGCTCACGGACAGAGTAGCCCTTCTCGTCGCGCTCGGTAGAGATGGTGGACTCGCCAGAGACGGTCAAGACGTTGTCCTTGACGTCGATCTGGACGTTCTCCTTCGTCAACCCGGGCAGCTCGAACGTGGCCGTCACAAGGTTCTTGTCTTGGTCTTCGTGAAGATCCATCCTGTTTGCGTACGGGTCAGTATCTTGCTCCGCATGTCGAACACGAGAACAGGGAGTGAGAAGGCATACTTACCTTGGACGCATCGGGCGTACCGCAGTGTTGTTGCCCTCCCTTTGAGTGAGGGCCGAAGAGCCCTGGCCCTGAGAGCCAGTGCGCGCGTTGAACGCTTCGTCGAAGAGACGGTCAAAGTCGGCGAGGGAGTAGAACGGCTCGGTGAAGAACGTAGAAAGCGCCATCTCGAGTCGTAAAGGGTCGTTAATGAAGAGTAGAGAGGAGAAAGGGTGAGAAGAGGAAAGCGGTCGTGAACTGTGAACTTGGTACTTTCGTCTATGCTGGGGACCTACCGCGGTGAACCAGGGCCTTTTATCCCTCTCTGTGCTCGAACGGATGTCATGGTGAACTTTCGAGAAGGGATGTGCGTGTTGCTACGCGAGTGCGACATGAGGTCATGGTTTGCGTAGTAGCGGGCGCTTTCATTGTCTGGATTGTTCTAGAGCTCGGCCCAAGATGGAAACTCTGGTGGTTAAGCGACTCGGTTTTCCGTTGAGTTCTCGAAACTGCCTCCAAACATGCCGTGAGTACAGAAACTTAAACTGGGGCGACTGGCTTTGAGAATGATCAGTACTACGTACTTAATGAAACCAGGAGCCCTTAAGTCCGGAAGGTCGTCGGTCTCTTGTCGCGAATGCAAATCTAGTCGTCTGTCATGTTCACATGATAAATAGCACAGTCCACGTAGTCGTGATACAGATATCTGAAGGTACGAGTACATCAAGGAGCACTATGCCCTATTACAGGAATCCAGAGCTCTTCCACGCGGCCACCCACATCTTCGCGCGCTCTGCACCGAGCATCGGCATCTGCGCGAGTGACTTCGAGACCTTCGTCGCCTTCTCGGTCGACAGAGAGACCAACCCAAGAGCCTCTCTGCCGTCCACAGCCTGCTTCGCGCTCTTGTAAAAGGGCAGGAGGCGAAGAGCAGGATTCTGACGCATGGCCTCAATCTCTGCCGCCGAGCCAGCTTCGACGCTCTTCTCGAGTGCAGAGATCCACTGTTCGTAAGAGACGAGGGGCACGTTGAACTGTTCAGCGATCGGTGCGATGACATCGTGCCAGCGGGGCGGATGAGGATGGATGAGGTGCAGGAACGGCTCGGGTGAGTGCCGCATCTCAGCGAACGCCTTCGCAGCTTCATAGGCAGGGAACCAGGAGATATCCTTGGGTGCAAAGTTAGATTATGTCTGTATTTCGCGAGAAGAGGACCTGGACGTACCCCTTCAATGTCGGGAAGACAGCGCTGGAATAGTGCAGACTTGACCAGTGCCGGGAACCACTCTGACTCGTTCCAGTTTCCCAACTTGTCACCCGCGACCTGGCCAAGTCGCATGACGATAGTGTGCACGTCTGTCTTCGCAGCCACATTCTGCAGAACGTGCTCTGTGACCCACTTAGACTCGCCATAGCCTGCCCCAAACGGCACTGCCGGGTCATCCAAGGGCGCCTCGGGTGCTGGGCAGGGACCGTTGTAGTCTGTTCATGTCATCAGTAAAGATGGTAAGATTGGTGCCGTAGATGAGATACGTACTTGCGAAGACGCCGATGGAACTGACGAAGATAATAGAGGGGGGTGCTGCGTACGGAGAGCCCAAAGCAAGGTCGACGAAGTTACGCACGCCTTGGATGTCGACCTCGAACGACGCGATGGACATGTTGAAGTTGACCTTCCAAGCTGAAGGCGTGTATGTGTCAGTGCCAGTCTGCATCCGCAGCACTGAAGTAGCGGTCTCACCATTGAGCATGATGTGAGAAACAGACCTCTGGATCTCTTCAAAGAGCGATGGTTCGAGCCCGATGTCGTGCTCGTGTAGTGTCGCTTCGACCATCACGAACTTCGGCGAGTCTAGCAGCGTCTCGTCCAGTCCGCGCGCCTTGAATTGAGCGCGTTGACGTTCGAGAGCGTTAGCATTCTTGCGGTTGAAGGCGTACACCTTACCGGCGCTCTCGTCCCGAAGCAGATGCTCGAGTGTGTCGCAACCGAAACCGCCAGTCGTGCCCGTAATGACAACGACTTCCTTGCCCGCGGGACGCGGGACAAGGTCCTTCGGCCGGGCCGGAAAATTGGCAGAGTACTTCTCGACGTACTTCCAGAGATCGGCGGGCGTGTGCGATGCGCTCGGCCCATCAGTGCTCACAGCGCCGTAGACGGCACGAGCGAGGTCAGAGATTGTGGGGGCCGCGAAGACAAGGTTGTGCGGGAGTCGCTTCGACGCGTCCTTGTGGGTCTCTCGGAGAGCGCGCAGGATGGTGTTGCGGATGTACGTTGCCTGTAAACTGATATGGACGTCAAAACAGGTCAATTTTGAGAGAGCATAGAAGCTTTCCTGTCTCCGCCATTGCGGAAGATGTCGTCGTCGTCGCCGATGTCGCGGTGGAGCGTCTTCTGGACCACCGTGCGGACGAATGAGAGCGTGTTATCCTCGTCCCACACGGCGGGAGGAGTGAAGTCGCTTTGGGTGCTGTTCTCGACCTCCTTGTACAGTGCCTCGACTTCGTCGTGGTACTCCCTCAGGATAATATGCCGGCGGGGCTGGCCCTTCACCGTGAACTCAAAGGGCTTGGACGGGGAAGTGACCAGGATCATCTAGATGCACATGTCAGCAACAGATTGCACCGGAAGCTAGACCAGCTGAGGCTGACCTCCTTGAAGATTCTGGAGTGCTGAGGGGCGTATTCGTTTACACGCTCAATTGTCGGCCTGTTACACGAGAAGTCAACATGAAACCCCCTGTTCGGTCACAGAAGGGACTTGCCAGATGAGGTTCCGGTACTCCTCTAGCTTCTTGACATCGCTTGGGTCGAAGACGAACTCCTCCGCTGGCTGGATCAGGACGCCATTCTGGAACTTGCCGCGTCCGAACATGACGGAAGATTTGACGTGAGGGTCCTCGTTGATCATCCTCTCTGTTGTGAGCAACAAAATCGTCAGTTCCTATCCCGAACGAGGGACACTTGCACACGAACCGAGCGGGATGGGGTTCGTCTGGGACTGACGTCAGCACTATCACACAGACACAACAAGATCGGACGACTGACCTTCTCTCCGTTGGACAGAACGATCTGCTCGTCCATGCGACCGACGATTTTCCAGAGGTCGCGCTTTGTGGGATGACGCATTACGAGATCGCTCGTCGCGTATGCCTCCTGGTCGCCGATCTTGGTGTTCGTCATCGCCAGCGGCAGGTCGGGCGGAGACTAAATAGAGATAGATCAGACGTCAGCGACTACCATGTGACGATCAGAGATCCTACTCACAAGAACGACCACTTCAAATGTCTCATCTCCCATGGGGCGAAAGTAACATGTTACACTAGGAGCAACGCTCCAGTACTGCCAATCCATACCAGGATGCCCTATAACAGAGTGAGTAGTGCCCTGGGCTCGATTCGAACATGCTGACCTCGCGCGAAGTTGTTGATGAACCCGGCTTCGGTACTGGAGAACCAATATGTCAAAATTCAAACGTGACGAGGCCGCGTTCATATCTTACCATCCATAGCAATCGTAGAGCGCGACGCCTTTGCTGGCGAGGCTGTTCCCGACCTCCTCATTGAGCGCGGCACCTCCGAACATCTGCGATATGTCATTTGAGATGCATTGTGGAAGAAAGGTGCGTGCATCGTACCAGACCCCTCATCTTCTTCATGAACAGTACCTTCTCTGGGTCTCGGGACCATTCCTGTGATGCTGTGAGTGGCTGTTACAGAGGACGATTCGAGAGTCATACCTCGATGAAGGCTGGGACGCTCCAAGAGAAATCGGTTTTGGTTGCTACGATGCCTTCCCACACCGCGTCAGGGGTCGGAATTGTCGGGGGAGAAGCAGGCTTGAAGGCAGCTACAGTCAAACCCAGCACGGGCTGATACTGGCTTCAGCATTGCGCGTGACGTAGTCGGTCGACATCTTACTCACACATGCGGAGTACATAAAGGATCCTAGAGCATGGAACATTGGCGTCCCATGGCAACCCATGATGGACTTCTTGATGTTGATCTCGCTTTGTACTGTGTGTATGCGTGTCAGAGTAACCTTAGCGAGAGGGTCGAGTAAGTTGCATGTACTTACGAGGTGCCTTTCCCCAGGTGGACAGACTCCTGTCAGTGTAGCCGATAGTCTTCGGATGGCCGGTAGACCCTGTCAGGAATGCTTGCTCAGTGGATCATTGCACTACACTATTGATAATGGGACTTACCAGAGGAATGCATAATGACGCTCACTGTGTTCACATCATAGCTAGTCGGCAGCTCGACGCGCGCTTCATACGGGCTCGACGCATCCAGCTGCTCGGCGAACAGGTCCTGAAACGACGGTAGTTGGATCTCAACGATGTGCTGTCCAGCACTCGCAAGAGTAGCAAGGGCTTCCTCCGCGGTCCCACGGAGAAACGGGTCAGGCGACAAGATGACATGTCCTGTGCCTGTCCGCTGGAACATATCGGCGATCGCAGCAGCAGCATTCCGTGTGGAGACGAGGAACAGCGTGCATCCAGTTCGCATGACTCCCACCGCAGTGCAGAAGTACGTGATCGTGTCTGGACGTGGGCATCCATCAGTTGCTAATCACGCAGAACGGAGGAAAGTCATCACACACCTGCGTTTGCAAAGAGAGCTACGACAGGGTGGTCCCCGCCAGGACCCCGATTGCCCGCACCGACCACGGACGTAACGTAACGCGCGACGCGATCCATGGCCCGGTTTGCTTGGGCATAATTGATGTATCCGAGCCGGTCACCATCCTGGTAGACGAAGAGTGGGTAGTCCGGGCTGGCTTTCGCCTGCCATTCGTAATACTGAGACATGGCGACATCGTCACGACCGAGCAGCTCTGTGGGCTCGCAGAACTCGGTGCTGACGTGAGGAGGGAGGTGAGAGTGATCAAGTAACATCTTCAGCAGTCAGGTAGAAGCGTATGCGTGCGTTCTGAGAGCGGGAGCTGTGGACGTTGTATGTTGTATGAAGTGTCGTCTGCTTCGATTCGCGCCATGGGTGCTCTTATAAGTGGCCCACCAGAGTACACTGAATGCTGCGCAGACAGGGGACCCATGAATCGGATCACTCGAGAAGACCAAACGTCACCAACGCTAGAATCGAGAAGGAGTCAGACAGATGACATGAGGGATTCAACACGTCATGCTTCGCACCGAGGGAACATCTCATTGTCTATATGTGGGTATCTCCAGCCATTTCCTCGCTGTTGCTGTGCTATTCATAGGGTGAACGGTTTGCCGGATCCCAGTAGTGGCATTGCCGTCGGCTTGACTCCGATTGTCAAGGAAAAGCAGTATGGACCAGCATAAGGACTCGGATATGGACGACCGAGTCAGAGAGACAGCAGCCGGAAGAGATCATGTGGAGAGTTTCGGCAGCTGTCTTACGCCTCCTCAGTGATGGCGCCACAACGGTGTTGCGCGGCCCCCTAGCCAGCTGGCCGTGGCAACACGACCGCACCGGTCAACCAGCACCGCACCAGTCAACCGGCACCGCACATTGTCGGTCCATGTTGCGAAGTCAACGTCTAAACCACGATTATGTTAGTGAAAGACCCGCCACAAGCTCATATCGACGATGGACATACCAGTAACCATGTGCTGATGCACTGACGTTATGGTGCGATCCTCACGCATAGAGGCATCTCTCCGACCCGAGACTGAATGGAAACGCGTTTGGAAATGGCGGTAGAACGCCGGTGGGGGTATTAACGTTCCAGATGTGCGATACACGCGGGGATATGCAAGATATTTCCTCTGCTTCAGGCCTGATAGTAGCCGTAGCCGGCCCCATCCCCATGCTGTCCGTCTCCATCGGACAGCCGGCACATCGGGAGGTAGGCAACCGGTTCGCAGATTCAGAAGCCAGGAGCTTTAGCTGGGTATCAGGGAACAACATATGAGACCAAGTCGATTCCAATCTCTCAGCAATATTGAATATCGAGAGCCATGAGACCATGGCGTCGACGTCGGGGGAGGTGGTTCAGAGTTACTTGTTCGCTTGGCGCCCAAAGGCCGCTCGGCAAATATCCCGGGCCGGTGAGCCGGTCGCAACGATGACGCACTGAACGGTGGGATGCTGCGGCGCACAACGAGGTCTTACTGGTGTCCGAGAAACCCAATCCCATTGCTTCAGATAAACAGTACACTACAAAACATCAACAACGCCATCTCCTACAGCAAGAACCCAATCCCATTGCTTCAGATGAAAAGTACAACACCATCTCCTACAGCAAGTAGGAGACCGAAGTCGTTCACTGGATGGTGATCTTCCTCGGGGCCTGCTCCGGGGACGTCCGCGGAAAAGTGACAGTCAACACGCCTTCAGCCATCGACGCCTTGATCTCGTCAGGCTGGGAGGAAGCAAGGTCAGTACCATGTAACTGACAAGTGACGCGGGTGCAAGGCCTACATACCTTGATACCCTGCGGAAGCGGCAGCGACCTCGAGAACTTGCCAAACCGGCGCTCGCGGACAGAGTAGCCCTTCTCGTCGCGCTCAGTGGAGATGGTGGACTCGCCAGAGACGGTCAGGACGTTGTCCTTGACGTCGATCTGGACGTTCTCCTTCGACAACCCGGGCAGCTCGAACGTGGCCGTCACAAGGTTCTTGTCTTGATCTTCATGGAGATCCATTCTGTTTGCTTACAGGTCAGCATCCTACTCTGTATGGTCGACGCAAGAAGAGAGAAAAGACGTACCTTGGACGCATCGGGCGTACCGCGGTGTTATTGCCCTCCCTTTGAGTGAGGGCCGAAGAGCCCTGGCCCTGAGAGCCAGTGCGCGCGTTGAACGCCTCGTCGAAGAGACGGTCAAAGTCGGCGAGGGAGTAGAACGGTTGGTTGAAGAACGTAGAAAGAGCCATCTCGAGTCGTAAAGGTCGTTAACAAAGAGTAGATAGGAGAAAAGGTGAGAAGAGGAAAGCGGTCGTGAATTGCGAACTTGTCAACTTTCGTGTATGCTGGGGAAACAAGGCGTCGAGCAGAGGGCCTTATATTCATGTTTGCGAGGCGGTCCATGATGTCACGTTCGAAACTTCAAGAACGGACTTAGGGAGCCTGCTGACGTGCGTGGGGTCGCGCTTGGGTGGGCGCTTGTTTCTGGATTGTTCGAGAGGCCATGACCTCTTCCTGCCGATTGGAACTCCGGATACCGCCACAAGCTGAGACAGTTTGAGAACGGTCTCGATTCCGTGGGATCTTACAACAACTTGGAGGCAGGGGTACTATACATTCATGATAATCAGACTAGTGCGCAGGACGTATGGCTGGCTGGTTCGGCCACTTGTCGAAGTGACCTGCAATGCGGTGGAAGGGACCGTAGTCCGAACCATCGCCCTGTAGATCGAGAATAGTTTGCCCATTAACGTCCCGCGGACGCAGAGTGAAAACACTATCAAACTCACGAAAGTAGCGTACAGGCTGCCCTTAAAGAACGGTTTGGCAGCTTCAATCTTTCGGATATGTTCGTCGGAGAGGGCAACGTCGAGCGCCTGTATGTTGCCTTGCAGGTGCTCGACTTTGCGACCGCCGATGATAGGGAAGACGTAGGGCGTCTTCTGCATCACGTATGCGATTGCGACTGCACAAAGTGTGAGGATTCCATACCCGAGGCCGAGGTACACAGTTACGGGCGCACTCACCAGCCTGGATGTTAGGTGCGCCGACCTCGGCAGCGACCTCCTCGAGGACACTGGCGACTTTGCGCTCCTCTTCGGTTCGCTCCCACTCGGGCGACCCCATAGTGCGACCTGTAGTCAGTCATTCAACATCGAGCTCAGAGGTATACACGAAATCCGTGAGAGACGGACCTTTCTCGCCCGTCTGACGACGCCTGAGCTCTTCCTCGTCCGTGCGAATCTTGCCTCCGCCGAGCACGCCCCACGGGGCCAGCGCCATGCCCTCCATGCGCGCCATGGGGATGATGTCGCGGTCGAAATCACGATCGAGTACGCTCCATTGGCCTTGATAGACTACGAAGGGAGTCTTGCCGCTCATGCGCGCGTAGCGGTTTGCGCTCGCGACGATCCATGCGGGAGTATCAGAGATACCCTGAGAAGGTTCAACGAATGAGTTGCAGTATCCGGAGTTGGCGAGGTAGAGACGTACCAGATAGAGCACCTTGCCGGCCATGACGAGGGCATGCAGGCCGTTCATGACCTCTTCGATGCTCGTCGTGTAGTCCCACTAAGAACGCCAGTGGATAAGTGCAAGATAAGGGCGCATATAGGCACTCGGCATACCCAATGGAGGTAAAGGATGTCGATGTATGTCGTGCGCAGCTTCCTGAGGGATGCTTCGACGGAGAGTGCGAGAGACTTCATGCTATTTCCGACGTAACTCGTCTTCTGCTTGATGTCGTTGTTCCCGCGCTTGTAGTGGGAAGTATACTGGTGGCACAGAATGTCGTAAGCAGGGGGTTCACACGATATGCAGAAGAACATCGAAGGCTCTCACCTTTGTCGCAAGCACAATCTGGTCCCGTATTCCGCGGCTTTCCATCCACTCGCCGAGGAATTGCTCCGACGTCTCGTCCTGGTAGTTGTTTGCGGTATCGATGAAGTTGCCACCGGCCTCGTAGAACGCGTCGAGGAGCTTGAAGCTCGACTCCTTGTTCATTGCCCCCATCACGGACCACTTGTCACCTATGCTCATCGCCCCAAGGCAGATCGGAGAGACGTGGATGCCGGCGGTAGGAGAGAGCTGGCGGTGGCGACCGAGCTTAGTCGGAGGAGGCGGAGGCGGCGCCCAGAGATCTTCACCGGACATTATGGATGAGCGTGCAGGGGAGCTGGGGAGTGTGCGTGCTGGTGAAGAAACGGTGGGAATGGGAGCACGTCTCGCAAGTCGTGGCCTTTATACGTATTGTGTCCGTCCATGTTCGATGGGCTTCGCGAGTCTGGCGAGTCCGGTCGGCATCGAGAAGTTCAGCATCTGCAAGCTCAGTATACGTCAGCGAAATGCAGACCAAAATATGCAAGACTTCGGCACGTTAGCCACAAGCTTGGCAAGCATCACAGGGGGTGATTCACAGACTGATCGATCGAGGCTTCATCGTCTTAGCTGAAATATTGATTCTCGAGCCTCTGCACCAGCACCGCGTATGCACTGGGTTTCAGGATGCTATGTACCCTCAGGGTGAGCTCAGCAACCCACGTTAAGTAGAAAGAAGCAAATGTAGTGCGACCGGGATCGCAGTGGGATTTACTGAGGATAGGATATGAGTAAATCGCCGATCGTGGCAGCGAAGGCCGATCGGTCTATGGAGCCTCGTGCCACTAGTGCCATCGACTCTGCCCAGTTCATGGAGCCCACCAACCCAAACCAGTTGGCATGGGTTCGTGCTACATAACTGCGCGTATGTCTGCTGTGGGTACTCAGTAGCTCAGTGTAGTTATCATCCGGTGTGTGTCAAGGAGCGAAATGAAGGGATAAACATGGCACAGACGAAGCTCGTCGGTGAAAGTAAGGGACTTGGTCGTAGGGAAAGTCGAAGAAAGAAGTTCCAAACAGGGAACGGTCCACGGACTCACGGGCGCCCGCTCCGGGTATTCCCGGCCGCCGGTTCCACTGGCTCGGGCACAAGTCGGAAGCAAACCTTGTCTCAGCCTCGCCCTGGCCAGCTCGCCCTGTGCCACAATGCCACAATGATGATCGACTGCCACGATCAACGCGTTCGCCTACTCACTTCGAATCCAAAGTCAAACCACAATGGATATGTCTGGGCTTTGTGGATCTCAGTGATGCAAGTTAGCCTCGGGCGATGAGTTAACAGCTTCGGGGTGCCGACCGCAGCCCGCTGACGACGTCACACCAGATAGGCAAAACTTTGTGAGTGCACAACAGACTTTCCGCCCGAGTTATTTTTCTGAATGCCCCCCAGATTTCTATCGATATGACTTACTCGTCTGCGGTCCCAGTCATTTGCCATCACTGCGCCAAGTTTGGCAACTGCGAACACTGCCCAGGGCCCTCGTTCGCGTCGGACCATGCTACCGACAATGCCACCGAGGTCGGTGGCAGAACACTGATCATCGCCGTCCCATGCTACGTAGTCACGTACTATTCGTGGTGTGTGATAGCCGGGTCAAGTTTGCGCATCCGACGGATGCGCAATCACAAGCAAGGGTCCGGACTAGGAGGGACTAGATCGCAATCTAGGACAACGGTTCGTCCTCTCGCGATTCATGGGATGTACTGGTTCGCCGCTGGTTTTTAGGTGCCCATTTGAGTGGCAGCTCGTCCCTAAACTGTCACAATCTCTATTAGGTGCCCAAGAAGACGAGGATGCGCTTGAACGTCAGAAGCACATCATCCTTCTAGGCTTGTAGGAGCCCGGAACGAACACGGTTGCTGCTCCATGAAGCGCCCGTCGGTGACTATGGCGAACCGGATGTGTACTGCACATTGACTCCTTCTATCCCAACTAGGTTATTCGTCCTTCTAACGACGGGTCGGCCGCGTGTCCTCCCGCGTGTCCATCGGATCGACAACATCCATCGCTTCTACCACCCGACGTTGGCGCAGCACATCTACAAGTCCGATGTGTGCTTCTTGAAGCTTTTCCACTCGAGTATGGTCGGTCCCACAAGACGGCCGACCCTACCGTTCCGTTGGGCATTGGCATTCGCTGCAGATGGAGACACGTCCGTAGCATCAGGTGAGCCTGTAGGCACTAGTGTGCACTGTGCAAGCTCAACTGACATATTTCTTCCATGCGTAGCCATGTGCGACACGTTGAGCTGACGACGGAGTATGTGTCGGCCGAAGTATCTCACGCTCGGCAACAAATGAAATCACTATCGAAACTCAAATCTCGTCACCTATTTTCGGCTTGCAGCGGTCTTCTCTTCTGCGAAGCCATGTACGGAGAAGCCCGTCTCGCGCCTTAGTCATCCAATCCCTCAACTTGTGCGTTGGTACCGTATGTTGGGCGAACCGAGAGGCGGGCCTGCAGGCGTCCGATTGAGTTCGCCTGGCGCAATCGGGCGTGGTGCGTACAGTATAAAAGGGCCAGGGTGGACGGTCGACGTCGTTCATTCACCATTCCATCCCACTTCTCTCGCATCCTCAGCATTGCCAGCTTTCTAGACTTCTTGACTCGCACGTAACGACTACAACATGCCTTTCAATCTCGCCACCCTCCCCGCGCACATCACCACCAAGTTCCACCACCCCACCGAGCTCCTCGAGCGTGAGGACTTCGTCCTACCGCAGGTCTACGAGTGGCATGCGAAGAACAACCCGAACTACCCGCTCTTCTTGTACCAGGATGGCGACCACCTCGAGTACGTCACGTACTCACAGGCGAACCGCGCCATGGACCGTGTTGCACGTTTCGTCGCGTCTACGGTCGGCACTGGACATGCCGTCTCCCCCGTCGTGGCTCTCTATGCGAATGCTGGTGAGTTTTCCTCCTCTGTGAACGACCTATCGATAACGACTGCACCTAGATACCATCACGTATTTCGTCGCCGCTATCGGCATCATGAGGGCTGGATGCACGCTGTTCCCGGTCTCGACCCGTAACGCGGCCGTCGCTGTCACCGACATGTTCAAGCGCACCGGGACGAGGCACGTCCTTGTCTCCTCCGACACCGTCCTTCGCCAGACTGCCAAGGATGTCCTCGGCGAGCTCGAAGCAGCGGGTCAGAAGGTCGTTCAGCTCGACCTGCCTACATTTGAGGACCTCCTTGCGGAGAAGTTGGACGCCGCCAGCCCGCTGGAGGCCGCTGTAGAGCTCCCGAAGACTTTTGATAAGGATGCACTGGCTGCGATCATGCATTCGTCTGGTATGTTCCGTGCACAATGGTCGTCATCGGTATGCTGACCGACAATTACAATAGGTTCCACTGGGCACCCAAAGACCATCGGATGGACACACAAGAACATCGAGAAGTGGGGCAAGATCCCTGGTGAGTTATGACGACCGCTGGTGAATGAGGCTTGTATTCACCCATGCATTCCCCTTTCTCCTCCAGTGAACGGAGCTCTCAACGTTACTGGCGCGATTATGGGCTCGCATGGGACACCCATGTTCCACGGTCTCGGGTCGTTCATGTACTCGGCGGCGGTACGTCCTAGAATGTTCTTTTGCCTTTCGCATGCGGCTGATGTTGGTTTGCGCACCCAGCCTTGTGTTGGCTTCATCGTCGCCGTGTTCAAGCCGGCTGTGCCGCCCACCGTTCCAACTCCGGATGCCGTCTGGCAGGGCATGGTTGCGACGGGCACGGACTTCTCGTGGAGTGTGCCCTCGTTCATCGAGGTAGGTGCTTACAGCACTCGTATTATGAACGTCGTTTCTGACCTCGTTACAGGAGTGGTCCCGAGACCCGGAGAAGGTGCTCCATATGAAGCAGATGCGCGGCCTTGTACGCGTTCTAACCAATGTGCTATGTGGGGATGTACTCATAATGCCGCCACAGATGTACGGCGGCGCTGCGCTCAACGAAGAGGTCGGCAACTCGCTCGCCAGCAAGGGCGTCTCCCTCTATGGCTTCTACGGATGGTGAGTCACTTGACCTTTCCCTTGTATGTGGTCACTCACGCTCCATAATCACAGCACCGAGGCGATGATGATCAACAACTTCCACAGGAGTGAGTAACTTATACAAGAGTGGGATTGAGCTAAGCTAACCTCGTCGACAGCGAACCCGGGCAAGGACTGGGCTTGGTGGGAACCCAACCCCGACGCTGAGATCATCTTCCCTCCCGCTGGGGACGGCATGTCCGAGGTCATTGTCCTTGTGAGTCACACCTCTTTTCCCTCGGCGAAGTACTGTTGCTGATCTGGCCCTTGTCAGTCTCCTTTGGACAACCCTCTGCCCAAGACGAACACCAAGATCGGAGACCGGGAGGCATATGCGACTAGCGACCTCGTCATCCCTCATGCCACCAAGCCAGGTCTGTGGAAGATCATCGGCCGCGCGGACGAGCAGATCATCCTGTCCAATGGCGAGAAGACGAACCCCATCCCGCTTGGTACGTACTAACGGAAGCCTCGTTATGTGCCTGACAACTCATGCTGACGACCTTACAGAGAAGATGATCAATGACGACCCGCACGTCAAGTGCTCCCTCATGTTCGGACGCGGCAAGTTCCAGAACGGCGTACTCATCGAGCCGACCGAGGACTACGTGTTCGACCCGAAGGATGTCAAGAAGTTGGAATCGTACAGGAACAAGATCTGGTACGCCTCCATCCCCATGTCCATCTGTAAACCAGACTCATCATCGATTTGACATGTAGGCCGACGATCGAGCGTGTGAACGATTATGCTCCTCAGCACTCTCGTATCTTCAAGGAGGTTAGTGTCTATCGTGTTTCTCCGTCCAAACTACGACTTACCATGTTGTATCTACTCGAAGATGATCATCGTCACTTCGCCGTCTAAGCCATTCGAGTTCACTGAGAAGAGGCAGCCACGTCGCAACAACATCTTGAAGGCCTACCACGACGAGATCGAGGCCCTCTACAAGGAAGTCGAGAACAGCTCGCAGAGCGACTTTGACGCTCCCGTCGTCTGGGACACGGCGAGCACCTTGGAGTTCGTTCGCACAGTGGTGCAGAGCACCCTGCGCCGCGACATCGGCGATAACGACGACATCTTCCGTAATGGTGGCGACAGGTAGGCATCCAGGCGATCATCACCCACGATTTCACTGACGCCTATGCCCTTCAGTTTGCAGGCAACGTACATTCGCAACACCATCCTCCGCGCACTTCGGGAGGTGAACAAGGACGCGCCCAACCGACTTCCGCACAACCTTGTCTTCGCCGCCCCAAACATCTCCGCCCTCGCACGTGTTGTCTTCTCCGCCGTCAGCACCGATGGGCCGAGCACGTCGCACACCCCCGCTGACCTCTGGAAGTACGTCGAGAAGTACTCTGCAAATCTCCCGGCTCGGCCGAAGAACCTTGTCCCGCGCCCCGCTGGCAAGGACGTCGTCGTCATTACGGGCACGACTGGCGGTTTCGGCTGCGATACGCTCGAGCACCTGCTCCGAGACGAGACTGTCGGGAAGGTGTATGCGTTCAACCGCAAGGGCTCGAAGGCGTTGGAGCGTCAGCGTGCGCAATTCAAGGCTCGCGGCTTGGACGAGTCGCTCCTCAACTCGCCCAAGTTTGTGATGGTCGAGTCCGTGCTCCATGATTACGACTTCGGGCTCGAGCCGGCGCTGCTCGAGGAGATCCGGACCTCCGTTACTCATATCATGCACAATGGTGAGAAATCCGTCTCGATGGCTGATCACTCAGACTCATCCCTTCTCGTTCGCAGCTTGGGCGGTCAACTTCAACATGTCAATCGCGTCATTCGAAGTCGATATTCAAAGCACGCGGAACTTCGTCGACTTCGCTCTGAGTTCCCCGTACAAGCAGCCTCCCTCTATCATCTTCGTCAGCAGCATCGGTGTCTTCGCCAGTGCGTCTTCTTCCTCTCTAGCTGGCTAACAGTTAGTTCTGACAACATGGATAGACTACAATGGTCCTGCTCCTGTGCCTGAGGCCTCGATTGATGACCCGCGGGTTCCGTTCGGAAGCGGCTACCCTGAGTCCAAGTGGGTCACCGAGCACGTTATGCAGAACGTCGCAGCGAAGACGGACGTGCACACCGTGGTCATGCGCCTCGGTCAGGTATCGGGCGACAAGCCCGGCTACTGGAACGAGAAGGAGTGGTTCCCTTCGGTCGTCAAGTCCGCTCTGTTCCAGCACTGTCTCCCTGACATCGACGGGGTGCGTAACGTTCTGCATGCGTGTGAAACAATTCCGCTGACTATTTTGTTCCGTCGCTCAGGAGATCTCCTGGTTCCCTGCGTACGAGGCCGCCAAGGCGTTCGCTGAGATGCGCCACTCCCCGGAGCCGTTCTTGCACCTCGTCCACCCCCATCGTGCGCTCTGGCACACCGTCATGGCGCCGATCGCCGAGCTCTTCAACGTCCCTCTCGTGCCATATGACCAGTGGGTCGCTGCGCTCGAGAACAGCGTGGAGGCTGGCTCGGCGGCGGAGGTCGAGGTTATGCGGCAGAACCCTGCGCTGCGCATCCTGCCCTTCTTCAAGGCTGCGAAGCGACCCTCTCATGAAAGGGAAGCTCTGGGATTCGTCATCATGTCCACTGACAAGGCGACCAAGGTCTCCGAGTCCCTCGCTCGTATGCCGATGCTCGATGCAGAGCGGGCGAGGCAGTGGGTCGCCGCGTGGAAGAAGTCGGGCTTCTTGTGAAGGTATAGATAGAGCCTTTTGACGAACTTTACGACACCTACGACATCAGCATAGACAACATAGACTTAGACAGCATATCGGACTTATCATAGAGATCAGACCCCCAATTGAATACTCAGACGTTTCAGGTATTACATTGTGTGTGATGCATATTTTCTCTCCCGATCTTCCATCGTCCAGCAAATCAGACAACATTGGAAAGTCACGGTCCGGGGAAGGGGCCGGCGGCAGCCGTTTCTTACGTAAGTTATATGACGTGGCTCTTGAGGCTTGCCATACTGCGTTTCTGTTAGACCCAAATCACCACGACAGTCAACGTGCTGAGTATCGTTCCGCCACTAACATTCCTCGAACGAATGGCAGCCACCGATTCGAGCGGCAAAAAGTTGCTGGGTCCGCTACCGCGACGATATGCTGTGGTGCAGCTCGACCCCGTCGGGATGGTCAATCATCTTCAAGATTCCATCGCATTATCAGCTGCGCACAAATTGTCAAAAAAGAAGTACCTCGTCCTCATTGACAGCGTATGTATTGCGGTTCTTGGAATCGCCATCAAATGGCTCAATACCTCTACTAGGTTCGAGAACTACCGGTGCAAGGCAGGCCGTGGTTTCGCTTCGGGTTGAGCCCTGTTGCTACGTCACTGCGAGTAGGAGACCCAAAGCGTTGTATTACCTCGGACATGGTGGTGCCCATATACCCCAACACTGCCCATCCCACCGGGCGGCCCGCTGTCCGCCCCGCGACATCCTTCCCATTCTCGAACTGCTACCACTGGATCGACTACGAAATTGTCGTGCGTGTCAAGAATGTGGAAGGAGGTTGGGATCACAGTCATGCCATCAGCATAGGCAATTCACAGTTCCGCCAGGTGGAGAAAACGTTTGGGCAGGATTGGGGACGCGTGCGGCAACTTCTGGATGAGCGTGGACCAGCGGAGCGAGCTCATGGGAGCGATGCTGACGTTTTCAACCCTGCATCGTCATCCTCACATTCTAGTACAGACTTACCACATGAGGCTCAACCAGACAGATCTCAGGGCAGCCAGGATTCTGATCGTGGCTCGTCGACGATCGATTCGGACGTGTCCTCCATCGACGTCCCTGACCTATTTGGTGACGACGTAGATCCCCGTGTCGCGGAACTGCTTCCACTAGTCAATCTCTGGCTGGACATCACTGAGCACCTTGAAGAGGATACAATCCCGAACCCTGAAGACCTATTCCATGAACGGGATGCAATTGTGTCGTACGTCTCGCATTTTCTGTCCCATTTCCGTGACTTTTGTTCATAGTTAACAGCATTATTCATGAGGCACGTAAGCGTAGAGCACAGCGAAAGGCTGTTGAGCGTGAAGCTCGAACGCAACATCCCGGCATTGACTACGGAGTATCTCCACCTGTACCTTTGGATGATGCGGTCCCTCCGATTGAGAGGCATAGCCCCGCATCAGGTAAGCCTGCAATTGAGCCCTCCATTCTCTCTCGAGTGCCAGACAGAGCTAATGGCTTTCCAGGTCAGCCGGAAGCGAGCCGGAGTACCGCGAAACAACTCTCGGCGTCATTTCGGAGAATTTTCACTCGTATATCGCGGGTGATACGTGCTCTCCTTCCCTTGAGGCAGAAGCCTGCGTGATGCATTTCTGCCACTTCCTATCTCCGCTCAGCTCGTTCGGACTAGGATCGCACGCATTCTGTTCACGGTTCTCACTACATCTCATGTCGCATTGCTCCCTTGTACCACGTTGCTATCATATCGCTGTCACACGGCTGCTCTCAGCCTCCATGCACGTACCGAAGTTCTTGCTGTGCGGCGTCGCTGATCACAACTCTGTGCGATCATTGCCGAGTTAGCTGTCGTTTCAAGCGGGCTTCCTCGAGTCTTTCTGGATCCCTTCGAGACCTCACCTCGTCCGAGCCCTGAACTCGAAGAGCTGCTCCTCGGCATGGTGGATCGCGATGGCACGCTCTCCGTGCCAACTTCCGACAGTGGTCTCTATACACCACTCGATCATTTGCTCCTCAGCTGCAGTGGCCAAGTATCGACAGATCACTCCAGAAGCTTCAATACGGCATGTTTGAGGCACTTTCGAGAAGTCAACAGAAACACCCAGTCGCTAACCACCATCTTGGGCCGAGCTCTAGAACAATCCAGGCAATCAAGCGCCCATTGCTACGCAAGCCATGACCTCATGTCGCACTCGCGTAGCAGCACGCACATCCCTTCTCGAAAGTTCACCATGACATCCGTTCGAGCACAGAGAGGGATAAAAGGCCCTGGTTCACCGCGGTAGGTCCCCAGCATAGACGAAAGTACCAAGTTCACAGTTCACGACCGCTTTCCTCTTCTCACCCTTTCTCCTCTCTACTCTTCCTTAACGACCTTTACGACTCGAGATGTCCCTCACGTTCTTCACCGAGCCGTTCTACTCCCTCGCCGACTTTGACCGTCTCTTCGACGAGGCGTTCAACGCGCGCACTGGCTCTCGGGGCCAGGGCTCATCGGCCCTCACTCAAAGGGAGGGCAACAACACTGCGGTACGCCCGATGCGTCCAAGGTATGTTCCTTCTCTCTCCCTCTCGTATTCGACATGCCGAGCAGGACGCTGACCCGTACGCAACAGGATGGATCTCCATGAAGATCAGGACAAGAACCTTGTGACGGCTACGTTCGAGCTGCCCGGGTTGACGAAGGAGAACGTCCAGATCGACGTCAAGGACAACGTCCTGACCGTCTCTGGCGAGTCCACCATCTCCACCGAGCGCGACGAGAAGGGCTACTCTGTCCGCGAGCGCCGGTTTGGCAAGTTCTCGAGGTCGCTGCCGCTTCCTCAGGGTATCAAGGTATGTAGCTGTTAACCCCGCTTGTTCTCGACTATGTGATACCGACTTTTCTTTCTTACAGCCCGACGAGATCAAGGCGTCGATGGCTGAGGGTGTCCTGACGGTCAGCTTCCCGCGGACGACCCCGGAGCAGGCCCCGAAGAAGATCACCATCCAGTGAACGAGTTCGGTTCCTACTTGCCGTAGCAGTTGGTGTTTGTTGATGTTGTGTAGTATATTAACTAGATGTCCACCCGTGCTATGCACGGGAAACGCCATCTGCATGGAACTAAGATGTGAAACGAAGAAGAAAGACGTGTCCCTCCAAGCGCGGTATCACTGAAGTTAACATACACGATGACTGGGACTGGGACATGGAGGCTCTGCAATAGCAAATTAGGCGCCACATGATGAGATAAGATGCACTTAAGGACGATAGTATTTGAACCCCTACTTCCCGGGTCTGCTTGAATAATGTGCGAGAGCGTGCGAGGAAGTGGGCAGTACCACTGGGTTAGTCAATGAACAAAGTCCTGCAAGTCTGGTAAGGACCCGGGGCAATAGATGAATGGGCGCTAGATGATAAGATTAGATGCGCTTGCCCGCTGAGGGTGATGATGAACCCCCTTCTCACAGAGTCTCCTTGAACACATGTAGGGAGAGTCCCAAATCATGAACCTGTACCTATGAGTCAACTGATATTTCAATGCATGAATTTCGAAAGGACTTCTGTGTATCCCAGTTGAGGCTCTGCTTGCAAATGTTTACATGCTTTGATGGCCGTGATGGCCGAGTCGATCTAGATAACCAAAGGACCCCCCCAGCGCGACGACCACGGGAACGCACAAACACTCTTACTGTCTCAGTTGTCTCTACAGGTCGGATGGACTACACATGTAAGACGACAGGCGAGAGAGACAAACGGGGCACGCTGCAGAGAGGCGCAAAGTTACGCCTTGCTATATTATATATAGATTCACCTAATGGGATTGGGTTTTCCGATACATCCATTGTATGGACCGAGCCGAGTACCGTCCAGTGCAAACAGGGCGATTGAAGTGAACGAGAAGTGTCATTGTGATCGTTCAACGCTGTTTCTCTTTGTCTATACTATCGCTACCCAGAAGCTGATAAAGCGCCCGTCAACCCCGGAAGCTGATAATGTGCCTCTGGGCTTTGTGTATGCTCACCGTCTGACTTGTAATATATTTAACAACATAGGTGGGAATCTGCTCTATGCACCTGAAAAAAGAGCGACGTAAATCGTGATGATACAACCGAATAAACTGGGTGGGAATACGACGAGTCTGAGCTGCTGCCTACTGTTCTTAGCATATCTTACCGGTTTTTGTTCCGACTACGTTCTCGCTTTGTAGCAGGACGCAATGCGTTCTGCTGAACACTGTTCTGATTTTTCCGAGCCTCCGGAAGTCGTACGAAGTGTGGTTGTACGAGAGCGTGACATTGGAAGGTCAAACCGTGACTATATTGACCCTCCGCCGTTCCTCCGCCTTGAGTCCGCCGCTTCGGGTGCCACGGTTTGATGGCGGAGATAAACTTGAGATGGTCGGCATGTGTGACCCCGGCGTGACCCGAGCTCGGAAACACTATCAGCTTCTGGGGTCAACCAGTCGGGCTCGTATTCCTTCCTCAAATCCTCTCCGTTCTCCTTGAAACTTCACAGTATAGTACCATTCAACGATGAGCACCTACATACCACATAGCGCCCAGATCGAGTGAGAGACGGAGGAACGCGCGCGCAAACATTTAGGTACTAACAGCTTCTGGGGTAGCGATAGTACCTACTTCCGGAAGTCGATGATCATGCCCCAGATGACATCTAAGTCCTGCATTTTTGCGGAAAACTTCGCCGGTCTATCCGTATCCCCATCCCCGTCACTCCTAGTTGCAAGGGGCACGCCAGGTTGCGAACGTCACTTTCCTCGCCAAGTGGCCTAGATGATACTTGAACTTCAGTCAGCATTCCAGTCCTTTAGTGTGGTCTTTGACCGCCAGAATAGCGTGAACTTCATTTTGTGTTGGCACCCACTAGGAACCCCGCCTCCCTCCTGCGCCCGGTGGATGTCATCCCCCTCCCTCTTCCTATTGTACCGTGACGTACCTCGAAATCTGAAGTGCGGAGTACGCGATCGGGCCAGATGAAGTCCAAGGCATGATCTATGTTCATTCGGGGAATTCCAGCACGAAATGTCCAAAGTGTGCTTGTTTGTGATTCGCAACAAACCACACATACCCTACGCCCTCTTGCGCAACTTGCGGATCTCCGAACCCATCTCTAGCGCCCTCCGACCTTCGATCCACTGCATCGCCTCTGTGAAACGCTCAGCCCACACCCTCGCATAAGAACAAATGCGCGACGACTCACCGCCGTATGTCTTCGGGACAACCATCCTCCTCAGCGGGGGTCCGTTCTCCCGGCACCACGTGAAGCGGAAGTCGTTCGTACGCTGCTCAGTGCCAGTGTCAAGGTTCACGACGTCTGCGTGCACCCATACGTGCTGCGACGCGTATCGATAGGTTAGCTTCTGGCCTTAAGGTGCAAGACAGGGAGATGGGAAGAAGGTACGCACGACAAGCGCGGGGTACTGCTCAGACGAAGACGAGTGGACGATGTTGGACGTGAGCCGGAGGAGGGACCCGATCGGGACCGGGCGCGCGAAGGAGATGCCATCGAGGGAGAGGAAAGTGACGTGTTCCCGGGTGAAAAGGCAGGAGTTGGCAAAGCCGAGCTCGTATGCGAGACGCATCAGGTAACCTACGGGGCGAACAAATCAGCGTGTAGCCTCGTGATTGCGGGGAAAGTATTGCTTGCCTCCGAAGATCTTCTGATGTACACTAGGCACAAAAGCATCAGTGACTGCGTTTCTTGGGTTGGGGCATACAGCTCACTTGCGCTCTTGAGGGAACATGATCATCGTCTTCTCGAGGCGGGTGTCGCCCATGAACACCCTCTCGATGTTAGCGGTAGACGCGCGCTGTTCGTCTCCGTACTTTAGATAAAGCGAGTGGAGCGCCTCGGCTTCGGACGAAGATGGAGGGACGCGATTGAGCGACCGCCCTGCGTGTTCAACTCGCCTGTTCCTGTGGACTGCCATGCATTCGACACATAACAAACACAACTCAGATTGTGCTTGTTACCGTACCTTCACCGAGGTGGAACAGGGTGTGGTCCTCCGGGGTCTCGAGAATAAGCGGGTTGACAGGGGTTGAGCGGTGCGTCCTTGCGTCCCTGCAAACCATGCAGAACCGACCTGTATAGAGGCTCGGTAAGGGACTGCCGGGCTGCGGAGAGGATGTAATGACAGACCAAGCATAATCGTTTGCTCCGTCCCGTCCCTGCTTATGGCCTCCATGCGCACGGCGACCTCCATGGAAGTCTTTCCAGTATGGATGACCTGTCCGCTAAGCCGCATATCACGGACTGGATAGAGGGATGCCAACATGTCCAGCCTGTGTGTGCCTATCATGAGGTCCGAATACTTGCACATGAGGCGGTGCCATCTTACCTCTCAACAGACGCGGTAACCATGTAGAATCCGGCGTCCTCCGGCAACTTGTTTACGTTTGGGCCCAGCATGTGCTTATATGCGATGCTGCCTGCGAGCGAGTCGAGATGTTCCATGAGAAGGCCGGTGCGGATACCCCCAGATGCGTTCGTGTAGTTCTCAAGGAGCTCGGGCGACGATGCGAACGGAAGCCGGATCTCGCAGTACGAATCCTGCATGTGTCGCGGTGTCAGCTCACGACTCTTGCTGGTGCTCGGACTGGGCCCTTCGAGGGTTGCATTCGATTCCTCAGAGACACCGAGCCGCCCCAAGGCCTCCGACCAGAGACCTCTAGAGCGTATCGGGAAGATCCTGTGTGGTGCGATATGGATGTTGAGGCGATGACTCGACTCTGTGGCGGCGACTCGAATACTTACGAGTGATTAGCGGGGTCCGTGCGGTTACCTGAGAAGAGATGTCAGCATAGCAATTAAAAGACATGAAAGTTGATCTTACGGAATTCCTTCAGCAACCTGTCCATCGTCGCAATGTCTTGCGTTTCCTCCACCGCACCGAGCTCTGTCGACCGGTGCAGCGTCGCGCCCGAGTTCAACCTGGGAGCGGAGGACACGAGTCCCCGCCTCAGCGTGGACTTCGCATGAAAGCGTCCGGTTCGCGTGAGTAGAGTGGTTAGCATCGTCTGTTGACCGTTTGGCAAGGAAGGAAAACGGTTGCCAACTTCCCCGGACAAGCGCCGACGTTGAACCGCCTCAAATCCGATGACGTCAGAACATACTGAACACCTGCCGGCGGCGAGGGCCTAGAACGTTCTTCAATCAGTTGCCGTAATCGGAAAACATCCTGTGTAGTGTAGCGATTGCTATACACAGCGAGCTGTCTGTGTTGCAGATACGGTGCTGAATGCGAACAGGTGTCATTCTATTCCTCTAGAGGCTGTAATACACACGAGAAGCAAAATGGTCGTGAAGCCCAGTTCTATTGCGGGAAGTATGCTAGGACAAGGCGTACAATAATTATTTTGCTCCAAAGTAATAAAAACACAGAAACATGCAGAATGCGTCCTCAATCCAATGCAAGTGCATCATAGCTCGTCGTGCGAGCGTGCGTAGTCGTCATCATCATCGGTCGCGCCGCCGCCCGTGTAGAGCTTGCTCGTGATCGGGTTCACGACGCTCTGGACGTCCGACAACTTCTCCTCGAGCTCCTCCGCGGTCGCCGACTGGCCGTTCTCGTCGATCCAGTCCGTCGTCTCCTTGACGGCGTCGAGGATCGCCTTCTTGTCCTCATCCTCGAGCTTGCCTCCGAGCCCGTCCTGGTCGGCGAGCTGCGTCTTGAGGCCGTAGACGAAGGACGAGAGATGGTTGAGCGCCTCGATGCGCTTCCGCTGGGCCTCATCCTCAGCAGCGAACTCCTCCGCCTCCTTCACCATCCGCTCAATCTCCTCCGGAGAGAGACGGCCCTTTTCGTTGGTGATAGTGATAGACTCCGACTTGCCACTGGAATACGATCTCAGACAATGTTCGCGCACGGACATGACAGGCACACTTACGTTCCCTTGTCGTGGGCTGAGATCTTCATAATACCGTTCGCGTCGACCTCGAAGGTAACCTCAATCTGAGGGACACCACGAGGAGCGGGGGGGATGCCGGAGAGCTCGAACTTGCCGAGAAGGTTGTTGTCCTTCGTCAGCGACCGCTCACCCTCGTAGACCTGGATCAACACGGTCTGCTGGTTGTCGGCAGCAGTCGAGAAGCTACAGACGCTCATTAGCACAACGTGGGCGGAGAAACGTCACCGAAGAGACTCACATCTGGGACTTGCGAGTGGGGATGACGGTGTTACGAGGGATGATCTTAGTCATGACACCACCGGTCGTCTCGATACCGAGCGTGAGAGCGTTGACATCGACGAGAACGACATCACCGAGGGACTCGTCACCGGCAAGAATACCACCCTGGACGGCAGCACCATACGCGACGGCCTCGTCGGGGTTGATACCCTTCGAAGGCTCCTTTCCAAAGTACTCCTTGAGGAGCTGCTGGACCTTGGGGATACGAGTCGAACCACCGACGAGGACGATCTCGTCGATGTCCTCCTTCTTGAGGTTCGCGTCCTTGAGCACCTGCTCGACGGGCTTCATGGTCTTGCGGAAAAGGTCCATATTGAGCTCCTCGAACTTAGCGCGGGTGAGCGTCTCCGAGAAGTCGTTGCCGTTCTCGAACGCCTCGATCTCAATGCGAGTCGACTGCTGGCTGGAGAGTGTGCGTTTGGCCTTCTCGACCTCACGCTTGAGCTTGCCAAGGGCGCGGAGGTTGCCCATGACATCGGTGCCGGTCTTCTTCTTGTACTGCTTGACGAGGTACTCGATGACACGGTTGTCAAAGTCCTCACCACCAAGGTGGGTGTCACCAGCGGTAGCCAAGACCTCGAAAACGCCGTCGTCGATGGAGAGGAGGGAAACATCGAAGGTACCACCACCGAGATCGTAGACAATGATCTGCGACTCGCCACCCTTCTTGTCAAGACCGTAGGCGATAGCGGCAGCGGTGGGCTCATTGATGATACGGAGGACCTGGAGACCGGCAATCGTACCCGCATCCTTGGTGGCCTGACGCTGAGCGTCGTTGAAGTAGGCGGGGACGGTGACAACAGCGTGCGTGACGGAGCGACCAAGGTAAGCCTCAGCAGTCTCCTTCATCTTGCCAAGGACCATGGCGGATATCTCCTCAGGGGTCTAGATGCACAGGTCAAGAGTGGTACAACAGTGAGCGACCAGAACAAACTTACGAATTCGCGAATCTCGCCGCGGTACTTGACCTGGACGTTGGGCTTCCCACCCTTGTTGACGATCTTGAAGGGCCAGTGCTTCGTGTCGCGCTGGACCTCAGGGTCATCGAACTTGCGACCAATGAGACGCTTTGCATCGAAGACGGTGTTCTCCGGGTTGGCGTGGAACACATTCTTCGCGCTGTCACCAACACTGTCCGAATGCGTTGAGCGACGGGGAGGGTAGAGACATGGTGGCATCTACTCACAGTCGTTCCTCATCCGAAAAGCTGACCCATGACGGAGTAATACGGTGACCCTGGTCGTTGGCAATGATCTCCACGCGTCCTCCGCGCTGTACACCAACGCAAGAGTATGTTGTACCAAGATCTGCGATGGGCAACGCGTCAGGCAAGCGTCCGCGTACAAGATACGATGCTACTTACCAATACCAATTACCGGACCATACTTCGCCTTCTCCTCATCAGCGTTCACAGACACCGGGCACAAAAGAATGAGTGCCAGGAAAGCAAGGAAGAGAAGAGACATGGACGACAGCAGTCGTCGAGACTGTGTCCGCGTCGGTCGACGAGGCAGAGACATGGTGGAGGGAGGAAAAGAGACGTTTGCTGCAAGCGAAACGTAGCGCGTCACTTATAAGTACCCGAGACGCGTTCCGCCACGTCAACACTTCGCAGAGACGCTGACCCCGGGGACCGCTGATGAATTCTGCCCTTCGACGTGGCTTGCCAAGCTCAGTAATATGGGCGTTTACTGATGTTATGCCCCGAATAAGGCAGCTTCGCGTGGCTTGCCGGCGGCAACACCGCCAGAATTTTCGAGAAACGCCGGAGGCATTTTCGGGGTCCCTCTACTCCTGCACCTCTTACATTTGCCACGTCTGTGATGCACTGTCTGGTGATGCTGCCTCCGTCTGTGCACCGCACGGAGAATTGTCGAGCAAGGTCATGCCGTCCAAAATTTCTCCGCGTCACTTCCTGAACGCATGGGTCGCCCACGGACACGTATGAGGTCTCCTCAGCTGTGGAGAGGTCAAGACGGAAATCACGAAGGCCCGCGGGCAAGCTGACTACTTGTGCTTTCGGACCTATTGCGGACGAACGTATTCCCGCGCGGGGTTTGCGTGGACGTTTTCTTGTTGTTCGTGAGGTAATCAAGACCATCACATCAACCGTCACTAACTCGAAAGGCTATGCATCGATCCATGTACCTCCAGCTGTGGTTATGAATCTCATGCGATCCGAGTATGATATCGCACTGAGAGCACACGATGAATCCAACTGTCAGTCCCAAACTTACGTGAGTTTGTTCACATATCTGTATATCGTCCTTCATTTGAATCCATCCGTAAGGCAGCAAGGTTTGTTATTATACTAGTAGGCCGGGGAGATGCTCGCCAGCTGGGCTGACATTGCTCGGGGCGTGCCGACTCAACGGAGTCCTACTCGTTTCCTGCGAGAGGCAGCGTGGATGTCAGCCTCTACCAGCCTCCGCTCACATGTAAAGTATAAGAGTGCTCCCGCCGCGTCCGTTTCCTCCTCTTCAGAAACCGTCACCATCCTCTCGTTGAATGCACATCACCGCGTACCTATTCCATCCAAGTCGCCCACCTGACATGTTCGCCGTCTACCATCCTACTCGCCCTCCCGACCCTCTCCCACCCGGGGTAACGGTACAAGCCTCCATGGCCGACCACCCCCCGGGTCCCCGCCTCTCGTGTGCGGTGCCTGCGCTCTCCAATAGGCCAAGTTCGACTCCGCGGACGCTAACATCGACGATACTCTTTGGCGAGCGTCGTCTGCCAGGTGCCGGTGAGTGTCCCTTTGCCCTCCGTACCCTCCAGTGTCTCACCTCATCTCGTTCCCCTTGTCAGCCACTCGGCAGGCGAACAGCCCCATCGTCGCGTCCACACGTCATCCCGGAGCCCGCAGCAGAAACACGAGAACCAGATCGAGTGATGCAGAGTCGTCGACACCCCGCATACGCAGGTCCGCTCAGCAATACTCGTGCTCTTTTCTTCGTTTCTTTTCGTCATCTGGCTCCTCTCGGCTCATCTTCTCTCGGACCGTCTCCTCGTCTATCCTCGGCTCGCCTCCTCTTTCCGCTTCCGACTATTTCAACATTTCTTGCGTACCCGGACTCGCCCAGGATTGCGATTCATGCTATACAAACGCAGTGAGCTCGCCTTCATGTTTCCCATGAGTGCTTCTCTGATATCATGCCCACCTTGCAGCGCAGCTCATGCCTGAGGGTTCTGCCTTCCAGTGGATCCTCCAGTCGGTTCACCGGTCTCTGGTGAGTGCTTCCCTCACATGCATTTCGCGCCGGTGCTGAACGTACGCTAGAAGCCGTCGGTCTTTGTGACCTAGCTCACCCTCGAGCCTCATATCACGTCGTAGTCGCCCATACGAGCAGCGTGGCTCGTCTGAGTCCTGGAGGAATCTGGTGATCCTGGCGCTGCGTAGTCTTGTCTGGCTCTGTTGGAGTCGTTCAAACTTCGGTCTCTGGATACGTCTAAATGCTGCTTCTACCAATGTTGCTCCCGTTCAACATATGCTCGTGCATGCAGTCAACTTTGTGCTCGCCTCTCTTCCTGCTCCTGCGCCATCCTATGCGTATGTGTCGTCTATCCGATATGGACGTCGCCTCTCCCGCTGTCTGCCTACAAGGGGGCATATGAAGATCCTCACTCTCTCGGCCATTGCCAGGTATACTACAGATCAAGTCCACAACCTTTACCGACACTGGCAGACAGCCGGGACGCTTCTTTCTCTCGTATAGTAGCGTACATTGTATTGTGTCCGACATGGGGCTAGGCCCTAACGGGACAATAGATGGATTAGGAAAGGAAAGGAAAGACAGCCGGGATTATTCCATAGTCCAAAAAAGTCCTGTTTCCGCCCAATATATGGTATGAGTTCCTCCTTGCGCCATGACAGACCCCACAACTTCCGACATCCTCACGCAAGCGCCATACCAATTTGAAGGTCTTCGCCAGCGCAGATTGCGCTTTTGAGTAATCTGTCTTCGTCTTGGGTGGCTTGTTCGTGGGCAACTCGGTCTTTCTGAGCGAAGAATGATTGCGCGGATAAGCAGGATACCATTAGGAGAGCCCGAAATGTACTAGTGATACACCAGCAATACAGGGTGAGTTGAGCGGAGTGGGGAGCGAATAAATATGTTGTACAACAAGTATCGCAAAATCCAGAACGGGGAGCAGCCGGAAGCAAGGACCGGAAGGAACATGAGGCAGAGGTGGGTTGGACAACGTCTAGCCAAATGGGAATAAGGTATTCACCGCGAAGAGACCTCGTCATCACTGTCGTAAGGGAGGGGTGGGATCGTGATAGTGCGTGTCGGAGGGAGGAACCGGATGGGAAGACCCTTCTGAGCGACCTTGCCGTCCTCGTCGTCAATCTCTGGTGGAGGGACGACCAGGACAAGTCTGAATGCATCCTTGCCATTGAGGTAGAAGCGGAAGAGACGCTTCTCGCGAATGAAGCCTAGTGACTCGTAGAGGGACAGAGCTGCGGAGTTATCAAACTCCGTCTCGAGGACGACCTGCACGAAACGGGGCAGGAGGACGTGAGCTCACCGCAGACAACACAAAGAGACAATACATATAGGATCTACCTCTTCAACCCCATGCTTCTTCATGACCTCTACCGTTCGACGCACGAGCGTACTCGCTATTAGAACGCTGGTTAGCCCGAAAGCCGCAACAGGCCGCGACGGCGACGCACCTATACCCCGCTTGCGCCAATTTTTATGCACACTCAGCATGGCAATATAGCCCCTGTTCGTGACATCTCGATGCATGCTTTGCTTGCAGACGATGACACCTACCGGGTCAGACGACTGACTCGGATAAGCCTACAGCGACCGACACGCGGTCCGAGTCAGTACAGTACGGCCTCGACGACAAACATAGTGAGCCTACAAGGAAAGCCAAGTGTGGCCTTCTCGTCCATATGTCAGTGATGGTGCCACGCATCGTTCGGGATGTCGCTCACCATTGTTGGAGGAAGTAACGGTAGGTGTAGATAACATACGGCTCACTCAGTTCATGCTGAACGAGTGCCATGATATGAGGTAATTCAGACTCGCCACTATACTGCCGGTAGGTTATAGAGTCCATTACGCGAGTGAAGGGGGTGAAGAAGAGGTTCGACGCAGCAATGAGGGTGGATGGGGGGTGCGAGGGAGATGGGAAGTCGAAGTCGGAGGCAAAGGGGCGCGTGTGCAGCGTGTCGCGCGTCGGTGGCACGCGTCTCGGCAGATCGCACCGACCTTGTTCTCTACTCTCATCTCACACTCTCATGTCCTCGGTTTCGCGTCTCCGGGCGATCCTCTCATCTGCATTCAGCGCGCGAGGTCTTCCGAATGGCGAGCAGGAGTTTTTCGAGGAGCTTATGGCCCACAAGCCACAGCTCGTGAACCTTTACGATGTTGGCCCGAGGAATCCGCAGGAGCAACGGGAGCTGGAATCAGGTATGTTCGCGTGCGCCACCGTGTTTGAACGTTACGGAAACTCTTTACGTGCAGGGAAGATTGTTTTGAACGGTCGCTCCGTTGCGGTGAACGCGGACTTCGCCAAGCAGGCCGTGTTCATTTCACAACAACTCGACTGCTCCGAGCGTTATGTTGCTGGCCTCCTCCAAGATGTCATGGCCGACAACCCCAACCTTACGCAAGAACAATGCATTGAGGCTGCCATCATGGAGTACCACACGCGACGGAGGGAGATCGCGGAGTGTCTGGACACTATCCTCCAGGCGGCCGAGCGTGCAGAGACGGCGGACGCGTCACCACTTCAGCAACGAATAGACATGTTCGTTCGACAGCAACTACTGAATCTGGGTGGAAGGGCGGGCGCAGGGCTCTCGTTGGCGATGAAAGTGTTCCAGGAGATCCATAATGTGGGGAACGCGTTGACCAAGGCGCAGGCAGCGCGGCAGAACGCGAAGAGCGAGACTGTACCTCCGAGTCAAGGTGTGTGCTTCATTTTCTCCCTATTCCTTTTGTCTTTCTATGCTTTCTTTCTCTTTATGACGCCTCTATGACGCCTCGCGAAGTAACTCGTGTACGTCGTCTACTCGAAGACGAGTAGCGCGAGTAGCGCCACGCTATGACCTCTCGCTGCGAATTATCAGACTCGTGAACACACCGGTTTCAATGTTTCCTCGCGTTCTCAATGAGCATGTTGCGCTGTGGTTCGTGGCTGTCTATGGATGACAGGCAGAGTCGTGTTCTGCGTCTTGAGACGCCTACGAGATGGCGCCATAGATCTATAGTCTTACTTTCAACAACGGGGCACCTCTCCATAAGCTCGTGATGGGGACATTCGAGGGGAACCTCCAATGCCACCTGTACGCATATATGCAAAGTGGTTACCGCTTAACCCTGCTCCGGCGCGCGTTACGCGGTGCCCATGTACTCGCACATGTGCATACAGTGTGATATTTCATGGAAGTCCAAACACTCTGCATATGCAAGAAGCGCTACAGAGAGCCTTTCCTGTGGCTAGAGGCGATTAGCCACCACTTACCACAAGCTTTGGACAATTGCCATGTTCCCGAAGAGCCCCCCTACCAATCGCCAGTCTCTCTGGCGAAGGACTCTGGACAATTCGTCCCCAACGTCACATGATGTGCCCCTTCCTCCCCGGTCTAAGACTACACTTGCTCGATCTAAATCCATAGGTTCTCGTAGTATTTCCTCATGCTGATCCTCTTCATGTGCAGCTGCAAACGCCGGCCTCGGCGCAGATATTTTGAACGCACGCTGCGAGTCTCTGAAGTACGAGAGACGTACACTAGCAGTGGCGTTGTTCTTGCTCTCGCGGATGGGTCATCTCTCATCCAAGGAAATCCCGAAGGTCGTCGACTGGCTACAAGCGAATCCCCGACATCCTATGGTCTACTACCTTCTTCCTACGGTGCTAGTGGCATTCGACATCGTGGATCCCAACTTACCGAGTGGTCAAGCGCGCAAACGTTTGTTCGGCGACGGGGCTTTGGTGGCGGATATGAAACGCAAGTTTGATGTATCGAAAGAATGGTCAGAACCGGGACTCAAGGCGACTATTCTCCTGCAGTGGACGCTCTTCCTCACCGCTGTACGTCGTGCCGACCCAGCCTTGGAGAACACGGATGGGTTCAGGTCCGACGAGTTGGAGACGCAGATCTGGAACGCGGTCCAGGGCGACTGTTTCACGTACCTCGCGCGGATGCTCACCCTCTTCCAAAGACGTCAGACTGCGCAACCGTTGACCTCGTACGCCTCTTCCGTCTTGACCATCACGGAGCAGGATCTGCAAATTGAGCTCCCGGCAGACGAGTTCAAGCCTGTCATTCTGGATGCGTTGGAGGCCCTCATACGCTCCCTCATCACCCAGGCCTCCTCTGAGCTGCGGAAGATCAAGCAGAGGCAAGAGGACTTGTTGCTCGCGGGAGCGCGCGCTGACAGGACGAGGATGTACCGCTCGACTGCACCGCAAGGCGCTTCACGTTCCGGTGCAGCAGAGACAGACAAGCCCTCCACGCCTCCAAGGAACGACATGGCCATGCTGTTCTCTTTTGTGGGCATGTTGTACTCAATGCTGCCTTCCGAGAGGGCACTGCACTACTGGGGCGCGGGAACCGTCGTCCTAGGCCAACGGACATCATATCGGGAGTACCTCGAACTGACCTCCGGGAAGCTCGCTGCATTCCTCCAGTGGTCAATCTGGTCAACACAAGCCCGTGACATTGACACGTCGATGGCACTTTTCGATATGCTGGCTGGTCTCGCAAATGGCCAACAGTGCAGTGAGCTCGCATACAACTATCTTGTCCGCGGTGGCGGCGACGTCGTGTCAGGAGCCCCCGTCCCCTCGACGTCGACTTCGCACTACAACACTGGTCCTGCAGTCTCTTGGAGCTCCGTCTTTGCTCTGCTCGAGACATGGGCAGCATCTAGTGCTCCGCCTCGCGCGAACCCTCCTCCCGGTCAGTCAATAATGGGTCTTCAACAGGGCCTTGGTGCGAGCCAGGGATGGCAAGCTCAGGCACCGCCACCACGTCCTGCTCAACAAATCCAGCTCTCCCCTCAGGATGTCCTGTTAGCTCAAGCCTTCCTCCGTCTCCTTGCAGTTGTCGTGACGAACTCGATACCCGCTCGCGTTAACATATGCAGTCACGCACGTTTTCGCGCCATCCCCACCATGGTGTCCCTCATTCCATTGGGTGTCCCGCTCGAACTGAAGGGTGCAATTTTCGACACTCTCGCTGCGTTCTGTGCACCTGGTGCAGGAGCGGCTGGTGCAGAGATTTGCAAATCGGTGTGGACGTTGATGGAGAGACTCGAGGTTATCAACGTCCGCGTTTCGGGTGCTGGTGCCGGTCTCCCGGTTGGCCGAGGAGTCGAACTGGAGTTGGACGAGGTCGAGTCGGCATACAGGTTATACCCCTCTACCATCCCCTTCCTCAACCTCCTCAGCACCCTCATCCACACTCCCAGGCGTATTCCTCTTCGTGAGCGAATATCCGATCCGACACCCGTCAACACAATCCCGGAGTCCCTTGGTACCCCATACAGGACACCTGGGATTGGGCCATTCGTGTCTTTCGTGGTCGACAACGTGTTTGCGCGCATTCCCACGCGCGAGTACCTCCGGCCGTCGGACAGATGGCGCATGAACGATCTTTGTCTGTCCTTCATTGAGCGTTGTTTGGCGAGCTTCGAGCTCGAGTCGTTAGTAACAAGCGTCGAGGAGCTACAGCCCAGCAAGGAAGCGGTTGTGCAACTTGCCATCCACCCTGGGTTCGAGTTGATGAGGCGGTTGCTCACTTCCACCCCCCTTCAATCCTTGATTCTTTCGTATCTGGTGGAAGGCCTCGATGGGTTCGAGAAGGGAGTTGCACAGGAAGAGCCATACTACCGGACCACGATCATCCGCGTTCTCAGGATCATCCATCGCGTGCTCGAAATCCAGGATATCTTCCTCGACGTCTTCCTTCCCCTTCTCGTCGAGCTCAACGAGCCAGCGTTGACAGGCGACGTCCCTCCTGTCTCCTACTTCATCCGTTTTGACCAAGCTCTGTCCTTCACCCCCGACTACGTTCCTGCTCTCGCTGCGTACATCTGCTTCCCGTCATATCCCGAGTTGCAGCTACTCAGCGTCAAGATCATCGCTACGTTGTCATCGTCGGCTGCGCTGTCCCAGTTGGCGCTGCTTGTCGACAGGAGCAGTGAGTCCATCCGCATCTTGGAGGGCTATCTGCGGGCTCTGGACACGCATGTTGCCGAGGATGTAGAGGAAGCTGAGACTACCGCCGATCAAACGACCGGTGCAGGAGCGCCAGACATTGATATTTCCTCGGACCTTCTCATCCAAGCCATCCGTCTTGCGATCCTCGACCTCTTCGTCCAGGATACTCACTCGGGTCGCCCGTACCCCAACGTCGCTCACTTCCTCCTGTTCGGTGGGGCGTCTCCGGACAAGCAAATCCAGGATCCCCATGCACTGGGCGCGCGGCGTTCCTGTGTACACTCTATCCTCGACCTCCTGAACTTTGGGGTCCCGCGCATCAAGGGCAAGGAGAGTCGCAGACATCAAGCGCTTGGAGAGCCGCTCTTCATCACTCTCCCAGCGTTCGCGGAGCGGTGCTACCATGTCATCTTCCAGCTGTGCCAGCACCCACGGACCTCCGAAGCTACGATGCGGTACTTGCGCACGCGAGAGGACTTCTTTTCGAGACACCTCGCAGCGATTCCCTTCCAAGCGCCTCCAACGGAGCAGCAGCCGTTCATTGAGGTCGTATACAGCGACGGCTCGCGCGTTGTCACCACAGTCACTGCATTGTCCTCTTTCCTCAAGCTCCGTTCTTGGATCCTCGACTTGGTCGCCCTTGACCTTCATGTGCTCACGAGTCGCGGCCATCAGAAGAGCGTCTCAGAACTCCTGGAGCTTATGTTCGGCAACGAGGAAGACTACCTGGAAGATGGAGGCGACAACTGGGATGCTGACATGTTCAAGCCCTTCCGCGAGGTTGGTCAGTCGCATCTCAGGATGATCGAGTTCGTCCAGTCCCTGGACTTCGACTGGTCAGATAGCTTGGTCGTTCAGCCGCAAAACCTCGAGTTCCTAGGCCAGCTGAACCTGCAGTCCTGCCTCAGGATCGATGAGTCCGGTTGTGAAGTCGTCGACCGCACTGCCCTACTGTCGCTTTTGACCCTCGCCAAGCGGACCTTGCACCTACAAGGCCGGATTGCAAGCAAGGCGCATGCGGACGCACTAGAGGCAGAGAGCAACTACATTCTGGAGAGCTGCGCGATCGAGAACCACAGGCGCAAGATCCGGTACGCTGCTGCAACGGGCTACGAAGCTTGGCGCCGACTCCTCGACATGGCGCTTATGAAGTGCTTTGATCGCCTTCCCTTCGACCGCCGCGAGAACATGCTCTTCGACCTTCTCCACGTTCTTCCCAACTCCCTCGGCTCATCCAACATTCACGAGTCTACCGCCGTCCTCCTCTCTGAGACCATCCTGTCAACAATCACGAAGCTTCGTGAAGACCGGCGTCACCAGGTCCTTCTGCAGTCCGCAGGGGGCGATGTTGAGGCAGGAGCGCTGCCCGCTGAACGCCTCAATGTCCTCCTTCGGAGCATCCTAGAGTGCATCATGGATCACAGTCGGATTGAACTGGTCCGCGGCAACCTCTATGCATCCCTTGTCAACTACCTGCACCTCGTGCTGCATGACGAGGCACCAGAGGGTAGTGAAGAGGAGACCTTTGGGAACCTGCGAGCATCGTTATCGCCCTCGGCTAGCGACTTCGCGTTGGATGAGAGCATGTCTCTGGCGCCAGCGTCGGGTCAGCTCGGGCGACCGATGCAGACAGCAGGCCTCTCCCTCATTCATTCGAGCATCGCGATATTGAAGCCGGCCATGGAGCGTCTTGTCGCCATCGTTTCCCGTGATGCGATTGATGGCACGGAAGTGTGGAAGACGGTCGCGTTCATGCTCCTCGACTCGCTCGTCAGGTTATCACGCTGGGAGAAACATGCTACCTCGCTCGCGGCTATGGCCCGGCAAGGGTTCCTTGGCGGCTTCGTACGCGGCCTGAAGGAGTCGGATCTTCTGCTACAGGCAGTGCTCAAGCCAGATCCTGGTGAGTCGGTGTAGCGTGAACAAGACATGCGTGAGATGCTGACTGATGTGCTAGATGACTTGAACCCGCTGTACGTGTACGAGGCGAAGATGTCGCTGTTGGTGCGTATGGCGCAGACACGCCAGGGCGCGGAGCGACTCTTGGAGGCCCGTGTTCTCCCTATCCTCGCCGACTGTGACTACCTTGACGCACGACCAGAGGCGGACCAAGCATTCCTCGGTGTGTAACAATGCGTCATCTTGCGCGTCAACCAGCTAATACGAGGCCCGTTAGACCGTGACAGCTTCCTCCCCTCCGCTGTCCAGCGTTATCACCAGCTGTTCATGCCTGCCCTGCAGCTTGTGAGCGGCATGCTCATATCTCTCGGTCCCAAGCACACCACTGCAGCAAATCACGTGAGTGTGCTTGCTGTTCACCGTCGGTCTGTCAGCTAAGCTGTGGCATCAGGCTCTGCAATTCCTCTCGAGTCACAGAGACACTGCTGTGCTCCTGCTCAAGAACGAGGTTGACGAGCTGTCACTGTCCGTGATGGAGGAGATCCGGCTCCTCGTCTCACTGTGCGGCAGTGTGGTACATCTGATCCCGAAGACCGAATTGGTAAGTTCTCAATTGCGAACACCAATTAGTTGGTCTGACGTAGAAGCTATAGCTCTCGAGTTCGGGCTATGGTGCGTTGCATGGCGCCATCTCGAGTCTGGCGGCGAAGTGCCTCGGTGATCGATACTGGAATGAGCGTGTCAAGCCACAAACCGACGCAGAACTGACTGATGCGGGCATCCAATCATTGGGTACGTTTCGTGTTCGCGTTGTCGTGACATGTCTCTGACTTCAAGTTCCAGAGTATGCGCCCGAGTCCAAGTTCCGTGCAGCAGTGGCCGTGAAGGAGGAGCTTCTCAAGAGCGCCGTCATCTCGTACCTCGGTACTGCGAGCGACTTCACGGAGGCGGACTTCACGCTCGTCCTCTCGCCGTCCATCACCATGCCCAAGCACGAGGAGCGACCGACGCGCTTCATCGGTGAGTGTCGCTACGCTGATGCACCATGTGCCTTTTTCACTGACTGCTCTCTTCTTGCAGCGACGGTGCCCAGTATCGGTGATGCGATCGAAGCGGTGAACGAGTTCTGCCGGGACCTCGCGCACGTCCTCCTGCGGATCGTAGACCTCTCCGCAGAGCTTGCGTCCAAGGACCACATTCGCGTGGACAACATTCAGGAGGTGCGTCATTCTTCTTCACACTGATCAAACCGCAATGTGCACTGACATGGCTCATCTAGATCGTGCACATCTCGGACCCTGCACTCCTCGAGAACCTGGATATGCGACAGCGCCAGAACCTCGTTGGCCGCGAGCTCGCCTTCTGGCGGGCCGGCGCGAAGCGACGCGCGCAGACCATCCTCAGTGAGTCCGGCCCATCTCTACGAAGCTTTTGAGAATGAGTTCACTGACAAGTGTATACGCGTACAACAGGCACGCTGGAGATGCTCCTGCTCCTGCTCTGGCGACACATAGCGTTCTACCTCGAAGGCCGGCACATCAACAACCCGGACCTCAAGGGCTCGATCGCGCACACGATGCGCTTCGCGTCCTCGCCAGACGTCGACACGCTCCGCGCCGAAGTGCAGCGCAAGCTCGCTCCTGTCCTGGGGGCTCTGCAGTCGCTTGACTTGGTACGCCCATCATTGCTCCCTCCCGTGCCCTTAGCGCGAACGCCGAGCTGACGCTGATATGTCGCAGAACGAGGAGACCTTGGGGAACAACTGGCGCTCGTACGAGAGCTACCGGACGATCATGGCAAGGCGGCTCGCGGACACGGCCGGGCTCGAGGAGGAGCCCGAGCAGCCGCGGGACGAGTCACAAAATGGGCTGCTGACGTACTGATTCCGTTCACCGATTGCCCAACGTTTTCTTTTCTTCGACCAGGACCTCGACTCTTGGACGGACCCCCTGCTTGCATTTGATGTCCACGCTTTGTAACTCTCCACGACCTGCAACGAATTGTATAATAAAGCATAACGTAGCGATGGTTGTGTGCGTCGGGAGATCGTGCCCGTTGACTCTGAGGCTCGCAGCAGTTGCCAGTGTGTCGGGCTTGTGGATAGCGTGGCGGGACCTTCCGGGAGAAGGAGGCTGAGATGAAGAAGAGGTTGAAACGAGGGCAATACGTGTACAGCAAGTAATGGTATACTGCGGCCGCGGAAGCCGTCAGAAGGGGAGCAGACTGCCTGCCCCGCGCAGCGCCATCGTGCCGCCGAAGCGCAGCGTCTGGACGCCCCCAGGGAAGTAGGCGAGCACGTAGGAGACGAGCGCAATGACCTACGCTCGGGGTTAGTACGCGTACACGGTCGGTAGAGAGCAGGGGCGGTAAGCGTACTTGTACGATTGCGCCGATGAGCGACCCGAGGTAGGAGTGTGCCTGGATGGGGAGGGAGCCGCGCGGTTACGTCGATTACGGTTGGGTGCGCCGGCAGAGAAGAGAACGGACGCACCCCTAGCGAGAAGTAGAGTGTTGCACCGAGACTTGCGAGGTAGGCGATGGAGAATGGCAGTCGCTCTTTCGAGAAGAGGTGCTTGATATGGTTGATGGGTCCTATGAGGACAGAGAACCTGCAGCCGGTTCTAGCAGATATTGATAGTGAAGAGCGAGAGCACTCACCCAAACATCACCAGGAGACTCCCCAGACTACACCATGCCCGTCCGCAGCCCTTGAGACATTACGCACGCCATCAGGGTGAACGAGAGGACACACCTGAACGCAAGCGCGAACTTGGCTGGCCGCAGTGCAATCATGGGTATCGTCAGGAACGCAACGAAGAAGCATACGGCGGCCCCGATCAAGCACGCTCCAAAGCCCAGTAACCTGCCGTCGTTGTCGACTGTGTCAGCGTCCCCATTGCCCTCGCTCCTACCGAACGCAACCGCAGTTCGGAGGACAAACGGACGTACCTCTCCCATCTAGACAGCGCAAAGTATGCCTCCTCCTCGTTTGTCCGCTCGCTTGATCGTAGTGGTATGTATCCACTCCCAATGGCATTGTAGAATCGTGAGAAGGGGTTTGCGCCAGCCGAGGAGTTCTGTTGTTGTTGTTGGGAATCGTCATTATTGCCGCGCGCCCAGCGAAACTGGGAGAGGTTGTCGCGGAAGGACTGTTCGGTGGATTGCGCTGGCATGTTCGCAGTAGTAGGCCAGCAGGAAGAAGAGATGATGAGGGTGGAGGACAAGCTTACGGGAGCTCACGCGCACGCTCCGGTCCGCCAGCAATCTCGCCCGAAATGGCAATACAAGCGCCCGCCGGCTGAATCTATTATGTACTGCCGCTCGATCTTGTTTCCTCCTTGTCCTTGACCACCTCGCAGCTCCAAATCAGTTCTTGCTCAAGCCTTTCTTCACAAGAAGGGACTTCCAAGATAGACATGGACGGCTTCGCCTCTGCCTTCGCGGGCTTGCCCTAGTGAGCGTTGAGGATGTCATGCCGTAACAGTCCGGCGCCCTCACAAAACATCCAGCTTCTCTCCAGGAATGATGATCAACCGCTCTGAGACCTGCGCGACCCGCAAGCTCACCCAATGCACGGATTTCGGCGTGTCGATGAATGACATCTCTAGCAAGTTCGCGCGCGGCCCCGCAAACGCGCCCGACATGTCCCCCGCCGACTTCATGGCCCGCAAATCCGTTGTCGATCAGGTCGCGGACTGGTGCGAGGCAAACGCGGGGAAGGAAGAGTGGGCACCTATCTTGTACCAATTCGAGGCGCGTAGACAAACAAAGTTTCCTCCGGCGCTGTGCGCTCATACGTCCGTTCTGCAGATCGTAAAGTCCGCGGCTAAGCGGGAGGTGCGCTCGTCTACGAACAATGTCTCTGTGAGCGCCGCTGAGTTCTGCCTTTACCGAAGCGTGATTGGGGACACCTTGTGTTCACGGACATGACCGTTTCGCGCTTCCTCCTCGTCATGACGTTCCCCGAGGCGTGCAACTGCGGCAACTACTCCCATCACGACTACGATGCAATCACCAAGTATCACGCAGACCGCTTTATGTCTCTCCTCACGTATCTGAACGGCGAATGGGAATGGGGCAACAAGCCGCGCCTGTGAGCACGCCTCGTCTTGCTGCTTCCTGCGATCCTCAACTTCATGGTTGGCCCAGTGTCCGCGCGACATACGTCACGCCCAGGGAGCGCTTCAAGGTCAGCAAGGAGTTCCTCGAGGACATCGAGGCCGCTGCAGGCGACCACCGTGTGGCCGGGAGGCCGCCCATCTTCCAGGTCACGGCAGACAAGTTCATCCCGACTCTCCTGCCTAGCGAGCTCGAGAAGATCGACAACACCGTTGCGCGCGGCGCTACTTCGAAGAAACGTACGGGCAACGCCGTGCGCGACAAGGTGCTCGGCTCGAAGGAAGACCGCCCCGAGGTCAGCAAGGCGTTCAAGCAGACGAACATGCGGCAGTGCGGATACTGCGAGGAGCCAAAGGAGCTGAAGAACCTGTCGTTGTGCTCTCGGTGATTCAATCACTTCCTCTCGCAGCCTGGAGTATATTCTCATCGCTACTTCTTTGCAGCTGCAAGTTGACTTACTACTGCGGAAAAGAATGGTAAGTTGCGGCTGGCAATGCTACTTTGTTTGACGTGCTCACTGCTTTGCTTTATAGCCAACGGATGGCGTGGCCGTCCCACAAGTTCTCGTGCAAGAAGGCTTCGGAAATCAAGGCTTGAGCGTGAAGCTTTGAAGCTTGACCACTTGTGTACTAACAGGCGCCTCTCCCGTGTCGGACTTACTTGCCTCTTGAAACCAACTGTTGTACCTCGCTAGCACTCACTGACCTCCAATGATTACTAAGTCCCGAAACTGAAACCTCCGTCGTCAAAACCAACAGGGATTGCGATACATTCGCCTCGGCAGGCAATATCGTGGCACACCGGCAACCACGGTCAGGCCCAGAAGCATCCAGAGCGTGTGAGCGCGTCAATGCCACAGCCCGTATAAAGCATGGGTTGCCCCGACGCAGCAGCGGGCCCCTGCCTGATCATGAACTTCAAGCTGCTGAGCTCAGTCTTTGCCGCCGTTCTCGCCTTCCTCGCCTTCCGCGCACTCAACAAGCCTCTCGGAACCAATCACATCCAGCACATTATGTCGACAGACCCCGTGATGGGCGCTAGCAAGTTCAGCGACTCCGCAGTCTTGGCAGAGATCGCCAAGATTCGGTGCGCCCAAAGCATTGAGCGTTGAGCTCGCGAGTATGAGTGTAGACTGACCAGTGACGGTGAACGACGTGCAGCAAGGTCGCCGAGGTCCCGCGGCCCGCGCTCGCGTCGGGCAAGACGGCGTGGGCGATGGCGTGGACGCACATGGTGATCTGGTATGCGTGGAAGAGCGCGTACTTTTACGCGGACAAGTTCCCCGAGGGGGACTTTGAGCACTACCGCAAGTACGCGACACTCTCCATCAAGTTTTTGGTGGACCACCACGATGCGGAGGAGAAGACACTGTTCCCGATGCTCGAGAAGAAGATCCCGGGCTCGATGGAGAAGAACCACGAGCAGCACGAGGCATTCTTGCAGCCGGTGCGACGCCTGATTCAGCTGTGGTACAGTGGTGTCCTTTGCTGACGATCCTTGCATAGCTTGGTGACCTCCTCAAGTATCTTGAGACTGTGACGGCCGACAAGTGGGATGCGGCAGCTTTCAGAGCGAAGGTAGTTTACTGGCGCCTCTAGCATGTTCTGCCTGCTGACTGGTGAAACCATAGGTTGACGCCTTGCTCTTCCCGGTCATGGAGCACCTGGCTGATGAGCTGGACTCGCTGGAGGCGGAGAAGGTTCAAGTTCCTCCGCCGCCGCTAGTTCTACCCAACGTCACTGACCGATGCCTCCACGCAGCTCACCGCCAAGTTCACCGAGGACGAGCTCCAGGCGATCAACACGGCGACTCACAAGGCGCAGGCGACCGGCGACTCGAAGCTCGAGCTGCCCTTCGTTGTTCAGGTGCGCTCCCTGCAGGCTCTTCTGCAGCTGGTGCTGATTGATTCACAGAACCTCCCTCCTGGGTGCGAGTTCCCGCCCGCCCCGGGTTTCGTCAAGAATGTGCTCGGGCCATGGATCTTTTATTGGAAGTATGCTCCCTTGTGGAAGGTTAGTCCGTGTGCCGTGTTCTGAGTGGGTCTATATGGAAGTTCACTAACGCCTTTACAGTATACTGCATACCCTTGGAAGCAGGCTCTCCCTGTGTCTGTTCCGGATTTGTAATAGTATCATTGTGCTTGGTATCGCCATGCATGTTATTCTTTCGTGTAACTCTCTCGCTACCTATGCAGTTTCTTGTTGTGCGACGTCTGCGAGGGCTTCTTCATCGACTGCAGGAATGATGTCAACGCTCTGCATTGACTATGTGCGACGATACAACGTGCTATTTCTGCACTCTAGACCCAATCCTCGCCGCGGTTATGGTCAGTGGTCGACTGCGGCCTAGTATGATAGGGAGGCTAGAACAAGCGCGGATACATATGATGTAATCACAACAAGACAGAACGCCGGAATGGCCCCTCTTCGACTTTCTCAGACCGGTGGCTGACAACATAACTTCTTGATCTCCACACCTTAGTATCAGCGACTTGGGATAAGCGATATCACCTTTGCCGGCCTCCAATTTCATCCCAACTTCACCATGACATCTCCTACCAACCGAGAGCAAGCCCTTGCCCTGCTTCGTCGAACCATCGACTCCGGCAAGATCATCCTCGGAGCTGGCGCGGGCATCGGGCTTTCCGCCAAGTTCATCGAGAAGGGCGGTGCGGACCTTATCGTCCTGTACAATAGCGGCCGCTTCAGAATGGCGGGCAGAGGCTCCCTCGCGGGGCTGATGCCATACGGCGATGCCAATGCTATTGTCGTGGAGATGGTCAGTTCGTCTTCGTCTACTCGCACGCAAGCCGGCACCTGACCACCCAACAGGCGAATGAAGTGATCCCAATCGTTGAGCACGCCGGTGTCGTCGCTGGGGTATGCGGCACAGACCCCTTCCGCTCCATGCCCCGCTTCCTCCGCCAGCTGAAAGACCTCGGCTTCTGCGGAGTCCAGAACTTTCCCACTGTCGGTCTCATCGACGGCACGTTCCGCCAGAACCTGGAGGAGACCGGGATGTCGTACTCGCTCGAGGTCGACATGATCCGCGAGGCGCACAACCTCGGCCTCCTAACCACGCCCTACGTCTTCACCGTCGGCGACGCGGAGGCCATGGCGCGCGCGGGGGCGGACGTGCTTGTCGTGCATATGGGGCTGACGACGAGCGGGAGCATCGGCGCGAAGACGGCGGTCACGCTCGAGGACTGCGTCGAGCGCGTGCAGGAGTGTCGGGACGCTGCGGTCGAGATCAACCCGGAGATCATCGTCCTGTGCCATGGGGGACCTATTGCCACCGCCGAGGATGCGGAGTATGTGCTGAGCCGCACGAAGGGAGTTCATGGGTTCTTTGGCGCGTCGAGCATGGAGCGCCTGCCTGCAGAGACTGCAATTGAGGATAACGCGAGACGATTCAAGGAGATCGCTAGAGCGAAGTAAAGTGGACAATCTATGATATATGATGCTAGTAGTCCGAACGCGTCGCTGCGCCACAAACGCGTCTATTGCTGTAACGTGACCGCGTTTAGGCATCGTCTTGCTCGTCCCTACAGAAGTTGTTCAAAAGGAAGAGGCCCTCCTTACGCCGAGCAGAGCAACCTTGGTGCTGCTTCCTGAGACTCTTCCAGTTCTCCAGTCGCACGATACATTGACAGTGACGTCGCCCCAGACCATGTGATGAGCCTAACTCCGAGCACGCGCCTTTGCCACTGCACTTCTTCGTCTCCATTCACGTTGCTCGTGGGCTTATAACCTCCATCATCCAGAGCAAACTACTAGTGTACATACACACCCAGGACACACACCCACGCACAGACAACATCATCGGAATGACAGACAGCGCTGCGCCATGCGTCGTGGTTCTCGGGACATGCGATACCAAACTCGACGAGCTTCTCTATGTCCACAAGCTCCTAACTGAAACGCACCACCTCCGCGTCAAGCTCGTCGATGTCGGCCGTACCGCCGCAACGCATCCCGCCATCGCCATCACCCAGGCCTCCATCCTCGCCATGGGCCCCTCTGACCCGTCGTTCCCGCACCCTATCCCCGACGTCCGCGCCCTCTCGCGCAACGACCTCATCACCGCCCTCTCCTCGCGTGCGGGTCCAATCCTCGCGTCGCTCGCTGCAACGCATGATATCTACGGAATCATTGCTCTCGGAGGCTCGGGCGGGTCCGCGCTCGCAGCGGGGGTGTTCGCTGTCCTCCCGCTCGGCTTCCCGAAGCTGCTCGTGAGCACGATGGCCGCAGGCGATGTCGGTCCGTTCGTGCGTGAGGCGGACGTTGCCGTCATGTACAGCGTGGTCGACATCGCCGGGCTGAACGACATCCTCTGCCCCATTCTCGAAAACGCCGCGGCGGCAGTGGCGGGCATGGCGCGGGCGCACCAGGCGCGGATCTACGCAGAGGCCAAGGCAGGCAAGCAGGAGAAGACTCGCCCGACACGCCGCATCGCGATCACGATGTTTGGGGTGACGACCCCTGCGGTCACGCATGCGCGCGAGGTGCTCGCAAAGTACGACTGCGCGCCGTACGTCTTCCACGCGACGGGGACAGGCGGAAGGGCGATGGAGCGGCTTGTCTCGGAGGGCTTCTTCGACGGCGTGCTTGACCTGACCACGACGGAGCTGGCGGACGAGCTCGTCGGCGGCGTCCTCAGCGCGGGCCCGCAGCGGCTTGAGGCCGCCGCGCGCAAAGGCGTGCCGCAGGTCGTGTCAGTTGGCGCACTCGACATGGTGAACTTTGGACCGCGGGACAGCGTGCCGGAGAAGTGGACAAGGTCGGAAGGCGAGGGGAAACGGAAGCTGTATGAGCACAACCCGAGCGTGACCCTCATGCGCACGACGCGGGAGGAGTGTGCGCAGCTCGGGAGGACGATCGCAGAGAAGCTGCGCGCCGCAGATGGGGCGAAGGCGGAGGTGTGGCTGCCCCGCGGCGGCGTGAGCGCGATGGACGTGAAGGGTGGGCCGTTCGAGGACAGGGAAGCTGATGAGGAGCTGTTCCGGGCGTTGAAGCACCGTTTGGCCGAATGTAGAGGTGGCAAGGAACAGGTGAAGGTTGTAGAGCGAGAAGAAGACATCAACAACCGGGCGTTCGTAGAGGCGTTGGTTGGGAGCCTGGTCAGGATGATGCACCTCAAACCGATCGAGGGTGGGGTTTAATGTTCTAGGCTTTACTTCTCAAAGGAAATTCGTACGATTACATCTGAAACCACAGTTAGCCAGCTGGTGACCGTGCTTGCATATGGTAAGTACTGAGTTTCCGAATGTCAGCAAGCACTGCGCGTACAGATGTAAACGTGACACATACAGCAAACCCCGATAGGCGCACCAAGCACTGAGTGCCCAGGAAGCCATGTACGGGTATCTGCAGGCCGTTGCAGAGTGGTCATAATCCACGGCGACTTCGCAGTGTTCTATCGGAGCTCATAAATGGGAAGCACCACCAAGATACAATGGTGGAAGGTGGCCTAAAAATACTGCGCGGAGTTGGGACACCCAGCGGTCTGCAAGCAAGGCGGATCGTAAACTTCCCTCCTTATATTCGCGCTCTGCCACGAGAAACATGTTGTCAGCTCGTGTTGTAGTAACATAAGGAGAGGTTCGCACACATACGAGGAAGATTGAGAACAGGACAATCCGTACAGTTCTCCCGTATCATGCCGACTCGAACGCACCCCTGAACGCGATAGAGCTGGTGTGGATAAAGTACAGGGAACGATAGTTCTGGAGGATCTGCTATATCTCGATACAAAAAATTCCTGATGACAACATTGCGAAGAGAAGTGCAGACTAGAGAGGGGGGAAGGGGACTTGAGAAGTGTGTAGGCTATGATGCGGAAGACGATGAGAAGGCAACATGTACAAAGCATAGTACAGCTCAGAGACCCAGAAGACGTAAGACGTGAGAGGACGTGAATAATGGAGTGCATCGAGAGACGTCGATTAACACGGTAAGTCCGGAGGTGAGAGGTCGAGGAGCGCATGAACTAATATCAGTCAAAGGCCTCCTCTGCGCTTCTACGCACAAGTCGCCGGACCTTCTTCTTGTAGCCTGATGGACATAAGTATATTATTAATGATTGCACCGGGATGACAATTGGACTGGCGCACCTTCGAAGTTCTCGCGCACTTCCTTGGCCGCATCCACGTTCGCTGGACTGTCCAAGTTCGGCTTGTCGGACGAGAGCAGGGAGATCACGCTGAGGAGCTATAGTGATACAAGTCAATAAAAAGTAAATGAGGGCACGACTGCATAAGCGACAAGGGGTGACTCACAATGGACTCCACTGTGTGAACCGGCAGCCAACGCTCCCCAGAATCTTCGTAGCCATACTGATCCTCGCCAGGGGGATGCTAAACGTGCTCTTGTCAGAGGACGCGCGGACAAGGAGGATCGAATGGCTCACAAGGATTGAGATGCACACGGCGCCATCGGGGTAAACTGCAGCGAACATTGTCGACTAAGCAAATATCATAGCTTGCGTACGGGCTTACTGTTCGGGTGCCACATGGGCGTGATGAACCGCATCTTGGGTGGACTCAGGGGGAAGTCTTCCGGGAAGCTGAGCCGCGCCTTGAAGAAGCCACCCTCGCTGCATACATCAGTTAGACTTTAAGTGATGTTGAGCACGTGGTAACGCACTAGATAGTGTCGGGAGGACTACGCGACATACAATCAGTCAGATCTATAGTGCTCACACTACGAACGACGGAAGAACGCACCCAATGATCATGACTTCCCACTCATACATGTTGTTATCGTCAACCAGGCCTAAGACCAACGTCGGAATAAAATCCATAGAATCGTCGACATCAAATTGTTGTTCAGGCAGACGGTCAGCATAGTTGTCAATGTCAGAGAAGTACCCGGCATCCCGCACCTGCTGAGAAACCCTCTACAGGGTGCTTAGTGAGCTCTGCGAGCTGCCGACGGAGAAGGAGCGTGTTCGACGGAACAGCTCCCGGCGTCCCTGTCCTAGACATCGTGAAAGAACAGCGAGGGTAGGAGGAGATGTAGCGTGCAAGTGGATGAGGGATCGATGCAGGAGCGGAGGAGAACGGTTATAGGCGCCCATATTGCCTGTGAACGCCTCTTATATAAGCGTGTCAAAAGTATTTATTGTAATCCTCACCGAACTTATCCGAGTTGATCTCGCGACTCCCCCTTTCTGTCTTCTGTCAATCGTTTCAAACAGTGCAGGCATACATAGGAAACAGGAAACAGTACAGTATTTGTTTTGTGCAAAGAGAGAGCTTCATGAATAAGGTCGTCTGTGGTACCTAGGATTGACCTTACCTTGACGGGTCTTTGTGGACAGCAGCTGCTGCCTGACCAACCGTATGCTTCCCTTTTGCAGGGCGGAACGGAAACTGTAAGTGCTCTTTACCGTTTTGATGGCCTATGTGGAAGTCTTCCGCTGGCTAGTCGGCAGACGAATGATACGTCGTTTCATCCTTGAAATTGTTCAGAGATGTACTTAGTACTGTCGCCTCAGTCGACGCCTGTCCAGGCTCTGGAGATCCTGGACCACGTCGTGGACTCGCACCTAGTACTCCCTGCCCAACCCAGCGTGTACGCGGCCTGAATTTCCCAGCATTGCTACCCACTTACACCATATAGGAATAGCTTTCGGCGGTCGCGTTGAGGATCGAGTCCGGGCCTTCCGAGATACGTTCGGAAGAGGTTGGATTGAGGTATCATATTCTCCTTCATACTGGTGCCCTTTACGGTACCAGAGCAGTCGATCCAGCTTTCAGCAACTGCTCAGACGAATCACGGGTTGGGCAGACCAATCGCTTGCTGCTAACTCCCTCCTGTAGAAGGTGACAACTTGCAGACTACTTCTGGGGCCAAGCTTCCTGATTTCATCATACAGTATATGAGGTCCAGAGACACTGACAGACTATTTCGCAGCCACTTCCTTGAATCCTTTCGCAACTTCCTCAATTGCGGTCTCTGTAGGCAATCTCTCCATGCTCGACGCGCCGAAGAAACCATGTACCCCGGTGGTCTTCTCCAAGACATGCTGCGCGTCGTCCGCCGTCGCAATCGGTCCGCCGTGACACAGGACTATCACGTCTCTGTTCACCTTCACGGCAGCGTCCCGGCACTCCTGAATCCGTTTCACGCAGTCGTCAAGCGTGATGGAGGTCTCCGCGCCGATACTCCCGCTCGTCGTCAGCCCCATGTGTACGACGATCACGTCCGCTCCGGCCCTCGCCATCATCTCTGCATCCTCGATGGTGAACACGTACGGACACGTGAGCATGCCCATCTCGTGAGCTTGACGGATCATGTCCACTTCGAGCGAGTACGACATGCCCGTCTCTTCAAGATTCTCGCGGAAGGTGCCATCGATGAGACCGACGGTGGGGAAGTTCTGGACTCCGCAGAACCCGAGGTCCTGCAGTTGCTGCAGAAATTGTGGCATGGTGCGGAAGGGGTCTGTCGCGCATACGCCAGCGAAGATACCCACGTTCTCGATGATAGGTATGATTTCCCTTGCCTGTCACTTCATAGTCAGCCAATTGACACTGTGTGCGTAGCACATAGCTCACGAGCTCACGTACCATCTCCAGAACTATGCCGTTTGCGTCCCCGTAGGGCGTCAGGCCTGCAAGAGAGCCTCGACCCGCCATTCGGAAGCGGCCACTGTTATAGACCCCAATGAGGTCCACCCCGCCTTTCTCCAAGTGAGTTGCGGATAGGCCAATGCCGGCACCTGCGCCTACGATGATCTTTCTTGACGAGATGACATCGCGAAGACGGCCCAGGGCTTCTTCTCTGTTTATCGGAGGACCCATGCTGAGACTGTTAGAAGTGAATGAAGTCTATCTCTCGCGCCAGTTCGCCTTTTATGCTTGCACGAGACGGAGTGACATCACTCTGTGGTGTCTCGAGCTTTTATGTTCCCAACCGAGAGTTCGGGGATCGTAAACTGTGAAAGGCGTGACCTACCCTTCTTGACTACACTCGCTCAGAGGCGAGGTCGGGCGGTTGGATGCAAGCGGAGAGTACCTTTCCTATCTTGAACAGGCGCATGACGACCTTCGCTCCTCTTTCCCATCATCGTCCCTTCCCTACACCAGATTTCTGTGCATTACTAGCTTCCGTCGAACGCGTGGAGATACTTCCAGTGCGGTTGTTCGGATTCAGTGCTAGCTGACTACATTGCCGTCATCTCATTCCAGCGAGTTGGAGCGAGCCTTACCAAGAATATGCATGAGGACCTTGCGATGCTCGAAATACGCCCCATGCTACGTCTCAAGGAGGTTTCCCAGACTCTTGATCAAGTTTGGGTAGACTCGATGTCACACTATCGTATTGAGGCGTTCTGATCCAGGAGGGCGTTGAAGGGTTGTTTTGCTTCGGGTGCCTTCATCAAGCCTTCATTGGAACTGGGACGAAGCCAAGAACCATCGTTGAACCTTGATAAGTTCGTACAGTGCGTCAACGAGGTCATCCATAGTGAGTCTCAACGTGGTCTTATATTGGTGGGACTAACGAACGTACCGGCACATTCAAATGCATTTGCTTCGCACACTGCTCCAGCCTGCAGACATTCCGGCTGACGGGCAAGAACGGGATTGGTAATCAGTATCTGGTGACACCCGCGCGTTGGTCAAAGATGTCGCGAACCTTTTGTACATTTCAGGACATGTCTTCGCCTCGAGTCGAGGCACCTTCGCCTACCTCGCACCAGGATTTGAGCCCTTCTTCTCATACACATCTCCGTGTGGGACGCTGAGAAGAGCGTGCGGACATGCATGCTACGGCTTACAGCGGCAGGCGATGGGCGGACTGTCGCAGGCCTGCATTGTTCTGCGAGATGGTACGTTGCAACATCTTCACTTGGGTAAGCTAGCCCCACACAGAACCGGTTGTAATAGCGGAGTGTACCACATGCTCGTGTGATAACTCTCGAGTGTCCGATGGCACATGCGGCTCGGACCATAGCACGCCTGCAACTGGCAGAGTCAATTGAATTCAGAATAACAGTTGAACAGATATACGAGCACCTGAGACATGTACTTCTATCAGCTCTGACTCGAGACAATAGTAGTCGCGTTTTCGTCCGGCCAACAAATCCACAGTACCTCCTAGTTCATGGTTCATCAGAATACTAGAGGACAAGCCGGAAGTGTATGGGGCGGGATTGGAAATCAAAACGTATCCTAGCTGAGCATGTCACGTAAACAGTGATTGTACCCTGTATCTCCACGATCTTATGCAAGCCGCAGGGCCGGTACACGGGCGCCCGATGGTGAACCTTCGGTATGTGGACAGGTATACCGTATCGGCAATGGTACCTTATGCCTGCTACCGTGAAGAGAGTGCCTGCGAAGCCATGCTTGGTCATCACCCTGGAGGTGAGTGTGAAGACGAGGGAAAGCTGGAGCATACAAACGAGATCGCACCCTGCCCGTCTCACCTTGACGCCACTTGTTATGGCCACTCGCAAGTCGCCGACGGATGGTGTTCCCATGCAGGTCAGAGAAGACGAGTTTCAGGGGGGTGATCCTCGATTGTTGAGGCAGTCATCCGTAATCGAACACGCAGCTGTGTGAAGCTTCCTTTGGGGTGCTGGATTTCGCCGTCTGCTGCTAACCGGAAATGCAGGTCTGGTGCCGGATGCTTTTGAGGTCGCCACAGAACTAGGCGAGCATCTGCCGTAGTGTCGGGTCAGCGCATGCGAGAAGTCTCAGCAACGGCTCCGCTCCGTACTCACAAATGTGCTAGGAAGGATTCGTATTCAGAGCAAATGAGTAAGCACGCAGTAGGTCTTTCCCTACAGACGTTCCATCGGAACCCTTCTCCCGCGAACGTTGCTCGAGACTGACGGGACTCGGAGGTGGGAGACACACCTCGGAGGGTGTACCGAATGCCCGAGGGGGCTGAGTGCGACGGAAATATGGTCAGATTACCGGGAAGGTGCGTACTATAGTGATGCCATATAGGGCGAGCAAAATGACCTGGAAGCACCCAGATCCTCATATCTCACGCACATCTCCTCCTTGAGGGCCTCCATGTTGCATGATATTGGCCGGGTGATGTGTAATGCATACCGCGTTGTATGGTGTGAGAAGGTGCACACGCATGAGCGCTGTGTTGCGTGGTGTCTATCGAACATCAGCCACAGAAGGTGCAACAAAACGGAGAACATACCTTGAACCGCTGACCAATCGAGAGTATGACGGGGTCTACCAGATGTTGAAGAAGATTTTCCACCACGGCCGAGCGATGCCTTGTGCACTCTTCTCAAAGGCTTCCACGAGCCGCGTGTAGTGGTGCGGCATGGAGGCGGGTTGAAGCATCTTTGCCGACAGAGCATACTGAGAGCGAAAATGAACAGTCAGCCGCATGATCCTGAGTGATAGCACAGATCGGGGTCGTTTCCGGAGTCGTGGATTCAACGTTTACGATCGTTCAGGCCTCACGCATCCCTATCACTCCACATCATGACCCTCCACATCCTATGTCCTTCACGACGGCTCCTTGGAGTAGATTATGTGCGCACCTTCTTTTTAAATTCGTCCTCGTGCAGGGCACGAGTAGCTCGGACTGCCGTAGGTGTGAGGTTCGGATGTTCGGCCAGGTATGCGAAGAACGTCTTCAGCTGGATGTTGGGTCGGAAGGGGTCACCAGGCCAGCTCGCTGCGATTTTGTGAAGCTGCTGCTTCAATGCTGGCGTAGCAGCAGACATCACGAAAGGATTCTGAACGAAAGCAAGACTAGAGCGAGAGAGCAAGACTCTATAATAACACTGACGTTACAACAGCACCGAGCTTAAGCGCTCATGTACTTGTTAGTCTCGTGATCCACATCAAGCATTGTCACGTGTATGCACCAATATGGGAAGTCTAACTCTTTTGCAGTTCGTGGACCGTTGTCTGTTTAACCTCAGCTGAGCAACCCTCCTCAATCCATTCAATACACGCAATTTTAGGTGCGCTTCGCAGTGAGTGATGTGCAACACTTCGCTGCTCTCAGTACACCCTCCCAACTACGTGACTGGCATCGAAATCTGACCCTGTTTCTCCGCTGCATACGTGGCTGCATTGAAATCAATCAGAGCTCCCGACCAAGTCTTTGCAGGCCCATTGAGGAACTGCAAGATCTACGACGCCTCAATGCTGGAGGACTCAGGATACCGCCACAGACGCGTTTCAGCGCGTTCATGATACGCGTGACCGTGCAGTGCGGATATCAAATATCCGAGCGTCAGGGCTCCTCGGCGCGGTTTGATCGCTGAATGAGTGGCAATATTGGCAGAAGCGGTGCTCGACATGACCCCGCCATGTCTATCCCAACCGTCGACGGGCGTCGGCGCCCCTCCTCCTTTAACTTCTCCGCTGCCGACGACGGTGACGACTGCTACGACTGAGCCATCATGACCTGCTGCGGGGAGCCCAACCACAAGGAGGACAATGCGCAAGCAGCGCAACAAGTCACGCCCTTCCACTCGCAGCCCGTCAACCAGCAGCCGGGGCCTCAGTCGGGCCTTAATTGGCAGGGGAGCGAGAAGTTTCAACCTCCTGCAGGACCCTCACCACTACCCCTGGCGTACCAGAATGGCCACTCTAGCTGGGAGAAGTCATCTCCAAATGGCCAGACGACGTTCTATCCACAAGGATCTCCTCCGCCGGCAGGGATGTATCCGAACGGCGCAATGCCACCTCATACACCAGGCTCTCCGCCGCCCGGTACTGCTGCTACTCCACACAGTGCGTATCCGATCCAGAGTCCGCCCTTGGCTCGAACCAGCCCCGGCATCGTCCCGATGACCGTGACGTCCCGAGGCCCGAGTCCCCCGACGATGGCGCAACCCCTTTCGTTTGCGGATGAAGGGAAGATTTCGGTCTCAATCGATTTCGGTGAGTTGCATCAGATTCTCGGGAGTTAGCGAAGCCTAAAGCCTCTGTGCTTAGGTACGACGTTCTCGGGAGTTGTAAGTGTCATATGGCGTAATGGAGGTTCGTGTGATGCTTACGGAGTGAGTAGGCGTATGGATCGTCGCGCATCGCTGGTGGAAAGGTTCAGCAGATACTTAACTGGCCCGGGAGCTTCGAGACATTCAGGAAGATCCCGACGTGCCTGTTGTACGACCAGACAGGACAGGTCATTGCATGGGGTATTGAAGCCAAGAACGCCGGGCCCATGCCGGGTGCTGTCAAATGCGAATGGTTAGCCATCATTACCTCAGTTCAGTGCAGTGCACCTGACGACCTTTAGGTTCAAGTTGTTCCTTGAACCTCATGCTCTACGCGACTCCTCCAACGTAGATCCTCGGCTGCCGACTCTTCCGGTAAGTCTATTGTGCGGTCACCCTATGATGACGTTCATGCTCAGTAGGCTCGGTTTGTCAGCCTGGCAAGCGAGCTATCGATCTCATCATCGACTTCCTCTCGTGTCTCTGGGACTACGCAAAGCAACAGATCACACGCGAAATTGGTGCTGTTGCCGACCTCGGTACGTGTCAATCCTCCGCTCGAACTAGCACGGACACTCACGGCAGCCTCGTGGTTGCAATCAGATTCGGCGGATGTGTGGCTGACGGTCCCCGCCGCATGGGACGCAACGGGATGCCAGATGATGAGGGACGCTGCCATTGCGGCCGGACTCGTGCGATCTGCCAGGGCAGGAGACCATGCATGGAGGGAACGCCTACGGATCATCAGGTGAGCGTAACTCCGCGCGAGCGTCGCGTTCAACGCTCAGTTCTCTTCACAGCGAGCCGGAAGCTGCTGCGGTGCACTGTGCGAACCTCACAGATGTGCACAAGCTGACCCCGAACCAAAACTTTATGATTTGTGACGCCGGTGGTGGTACTGTCGTACGTTTTGTTTTGCTATCATATGCCGAGCCGAGGGTCCCGCGGAGTATGCTGAGCATCTAGCGTACAGGACCTTGCCGTTTACAAAATCATCGGCATGCTCTCCCACCTCGAGATTGCGGAGATGTGCGCACGTTCAGGAGCGAACTGCGGTTCCCTGTTCCTCGATTTACGCTTCCGGGAGCTTATGAAGACGCTCCTTGCAGACCATCCGGTGCACCTTGATTCCGTCAGTCTGGCCAACTTTATGGAGCACTTCAGTGAGACGGAGAAGCTGCGCTATATGGGAGAAGAAGACGATGGTGAGGCACAGATCGCACTCTTGTCACCCCCTGCGACGCCGTCCCTTGCCACCGACGGTGTCTAGCCAGGGCGGGGCGATGACGGAGCTCACTTGTGTGAATTCGAACACTTCTAATTGGACGTCTTACAGATAAGATGTTCCATTTCACCTGTTTCAACGTCGAGGATCCGGACGATCCCGCGGTCGGGCTTGTTAACGGCGAGGTGACGATTCCCGGCAACCTCCTGCGACGCGAAGTGTTCGACCCCGTCGTGAGCCAGGTGCGTCGCGCTACGCCATTGTTGGTCGGCTACACGCCGTTCCGCCGTTTCTCCTGCGACCGCTTCCCAGACACCGACTTACGGCACGACACTGCTTCTCCCCTGAGCAGGTTTTGGAGCTGATCGAAGCTCAGACGAAGAAGGTCGATCAACGTCTCGACGCGCTTCTTCTCGTGGGAGGTTTCTCAGGCAGCGAGTACCTCTTCCGTAAGGTCAAAGTGCGTACGCTCCTCGTCCATGCCTTTCGCCCGCCAAGCACTTTCCGGCACGGACAATCGTTGACGTTCGGTCCTTTCAGGCTCAATTCGGATCCCGGATCAGAGTGATTGCCCGCCCGCACGATTGCGATACGGCAACAGTCCGAGGGGCGGCCCAATACGGGCTGGCTCGTCGGCCACTGGTCTCGAGCGTGGTTGCGCCACAATCGTATATGCTCAAGGTACGCTGCGCTCCCGATGTGTTGCAGCTCTACTCCCCACTAAGCCCCTCTTGGGCGTATCTATACGATGACTGTTTTAGGTGAAATTGCCTGCGGAGCAAGAGGACTGGCTGAAGCGGCCAGCCTATATCCGGGACAACGACGCAGGGGTGGCAATTTGCGAAAACAGGTATGGTCTAGCACGAGCCGTCGAACACCGAGTTCGGTGTCTATTTTGCGCGCAACACATCAGAGGCCGCCAGCCAACTAACTCAATTGATTCCGGGCTCTCATCAGGTTGCAGTATCTCGTCGCGAAGGGCGCAATTCTGCGGAAAGGGTGCGTCCGGTCATAATATCCCGAAAGCCTGTCGCATGGTTTGATAACCGTGTGCTCGGTGACGATGCAGGCAACGCCTCAAGGCCACGTTTTGGTAAGCCGGGCTCTTTTGCGCTCTAGACGCGGAGGCGGCCTCCTGACCCATCTGTCTGTGCTCGCTCCGACTCGAATTGTGCAGCAAGTTCTCACAGACAGCGAGCGGTGAGTGTCCCTTTTGTACTCGGATGCGCGGACCTGTGAAGCAGGATTCGTTGCCAACACGTTGTCATGCTTTACTGACGTCGTGCGTAGACCGGACGTTCGTGGCGACTCTCTATACCTCGGACACTGATAAGATCATGCGGTACACGGACGAGGTGAGCAACTGACCCGTTGGCCCTACGGATGCACAGTCCGTGCGCTTCGACGGGATCGGAGGGCACGGCTGGCCATCCCTCTTCCGGTTCGTCTGCAGTAGCAAAATACTGACGCCATCATTTATTCCATATCCTACCTCCTCGTGGTCGCCCTTACTGCAGGGCGAGATCAATGAGCTGTGCAAGTGGACGATCGATCTTGGGGCGCTGCCGAGCTTCCAGCAAAACGCAGGCGTGCCAAACTCGACTGGGTTCTACACGGGTGCGTAGTCCTGGATTCTCGGCTCTTCCATTTGCAAACATGCGGGGGCGCGCTCGGGGAGTTCTGGAGGGCAGGAGCTAGATATGAGACACCAGTGATGCGCTATTCATGACCGAGTGAGCGCGCATGCGCGCCGGCGCCGTCTTCTGGCCTTCTTGTCTCGTCCTGCATCTCGTGCTCTGGTCTGTGCTGGCTTCTGGCTTTAGGGGCCATTTCCCGCTACCCTCGTGCCTCGGAGGGCGCCCGCCGTGTTTGTCAGTTGCCGTTGTGGCGGATGATGTGCTGATGGAGTGGTCATCTTCCTACCCGCGTGTGCCGCTGTGGACGCACGCTGGGCACAGAGTTCGAGCTTGGCCTGGAGCTAGACAGCGCCGAGGTCCGGGGCGTCCTGATCTACCAAGGACAAGACTGGGGTCGAGTTGTCTTCGACTACCGCCTGTGAGTGCACCAGCGGCGAGGGTGCTGATGGGAGGGGGGCCTACAGATATGACTCGGTATCATGCATATCGCCTCGGGGATGGGAGGACGTGCGTCGTTGTCAGTCGTCATGGGGCGGTGTCTCGTCGGTGTTCTTCGGGACGATGTGTGGTTTGTCGGGATGCAGATGCCTTTCACGTCTCTTACTTATATGTGTACTAGTGATTGATGGCTTACCCTTAGGATTTACTTATTTGCATGCATGCTCACATCTTGGACACGTTGTGCGTGTGCGTTTAGAACATCTTTAGCTAGTTGTTCCGGAACTTGCTCTGCTGCGGGGCGTTTTGTGGGGCTCTCGGAATGACACTGGAAGATCGCAGGCGACTCCATGACAGCTTCTAGCTGCACTCGATGCCCGGGTCTGCGCCGTGCCACGCCGCCAGACAAGACCGGATCCGCGTCCGGGTCGCAAGCAGCGCATCTACATCTCCATCTATCTGCCGCGGAATGCCCATCTGATCTGCCGGGCTGCCCTGCGTCAGGGCAGTGGCATCCGAGCCATCTCACGTTGGCCTGTCAACTTGGTGACAACTTGCGGGTGCAAACGTGCCGCTGCCAATGCATTCGGGAGATGCGGACACGATTCAGAACGCAGAGCATGCGCACTAGCTGCATGATGTCACGTCAGGGCAGCACGCTCTATAATGGTGCGGCGATACCGGGGGCTGTAAAATACATTGAGATTGTACCGATGCGCGATGGATGTAATGACGCCTGCCAAATCTCCGACTTATGCTCTATGCGGCAGGTAGCATGTTTGGCGATATCCGGTATTAGTCGTACCGTGGGCTAGGTACGAGCGTTCGGTCATCTGGCCACGGTACCGCTTTTCGTAATTCTGGGGGCGGTTGCGGCGACATGATGCTCACAGTGGTCGGGAAAGCCGAACAATGTCACAGAATGGCGCGTGCGTGGGCGGTTGGGAGTTCTGTGCTGCAAGTGGCTTCGGCGGCCGGCGGCCGATCAGTTATTCATCGCGCTGCAGTATTTTCATGGTCACCGGCACCAGATGAGGTGGGCTTGATATCCTCAGCGACTGAGTACCGAGAGCGTGCGTCTATTTCGGAAGCTCAACCTGAAACAAACACTAGACATACAACCTGGATGGTGTAGGAAAACAGGTCCGGATTGGCAAGCTACCCTCGGTTTTCTGCTCCTGCAATGCATTGCTTACGACGTTTGCGATGCTTATAGGGCTCGGAAAAAAAAATTACATCCAACCTGTTACATCTGAGATCGACTCAGATATCGTCGTCCGACAAGCCATCTCGCGACTGCAAACCCCACTGGCAGCGCCTGTAGCGCCAGGATTATGTATATCGGTGGTTCGAGTTCTCCTTCATGACAACAATATTTACGTCGCTGTTTGACGCCCGGACGAGGAGGCGAACATCAGGTCTTCGTCGAGGCTCCCACCCAGAAAGCCTCACTCCTTGACCGCATAGATCATCCACTCTTTACCTGGACCGGAAGACGTGAAGCGTTACGATTTTTGATCATGAGGTAGAGCACACACGCTCACGGTGCCACGTGAGTGGGTGGGGAAGCGGGGAGCTGTGGCCATACCGCTGAGATTCAGAACTATTTCCAGGTGAGTTATTCTTGTTCTTAGCTCTGCACATCCGACACCACCCACGGTTCGTGGCACTACTGGCAATGGTCTTCGGATCCGTAGTTGGGTTCCATATTTCTGTCAGCGACGTCGACATCCATCTGTTACAGTTCAAGATTGTCCTGGGACTTGCGCTGCATCGCAGTCAATATTCGCCGTCTCCGGGCTTCCCGAACATCAACTCTACATTGCCACGCACGCAGTTGCGAGCTATTCTCGGTAACAATCCCTCGACGCCTGCGAAAGCCCTTCAAGCAGCTCGCCGCGTCCATGCAAGCAGGCGGATGCCAATTTGCGACTCGCAGGGAAGACGCGCAATAAGCGCATATATGCCGGTAGCGGTACGCTAGGACGCATCTGGTGGCGTGTTTAGGGTCCAGCGCAAGTTGCTAGTGAGCTAGTGAGCTACTTAGGTGCGGACTGTCCATGTCACTGTCTGTGCCGAGGCACGCAGGCGTGGCAGAGACAGCCCGCACTTTCCCATACTCGAGTTACCGGACTCCATGCGATGCGAAAGCATTTCGCCGGGAGCTCGCCGTGCACTGTGCGGGCGAGTCAGCAAACTCGCATTTCACGAGATAGATTCTGGGGTCGGTGGGTAACACTCGGACAATCCAGTGGGGGGATGGCGAGCTCCGTCCGAGTCACGACCCGAGTCGCCGGGCGACGTTGCCTCAGCATCGTTGCTCAGCATGATGCCACAACGACGAGCGGGGCTTATCGATGCTAAGTAGAGGGCATGTACCGCACTGCGGGGACGCGTACGACCGAGGCGGACTCGCGGCTGACGGAGCACATGGGCCGTTGCTGCCTGGAGGCAGCTGTGGGCGGACTGTCCGGGGCTCGATCCCGGAGTCCGCGACGACTGCGCATGCGCTGACGTCCATGGATGCGACAGCTGATGGGAGCCGGGGGACGGCGTTGGGAGAAGGGGACGAGCGTGGGCTGTGGCGGAGGCTCTTCGCAGGCCATTCAGTTGGCAGACGGGGCGGCGATGGCTGGGGATGTCACGTAAGTCCGTCCAACTCGATTTTGCAGGGGGCGCGGCACCGGCGTCAGCAGTTTTGGGTGGACGAGCACTGACGCTCATCCCGGCAGTGTGTTCACGCAATCGAGGAAACTAGAACCAGGAGTTCGGCGTGCCTGTTCCGCCCAGTCGGACGTTGGAGGCGTCTTGGCGCCTCAACAACTTGTCTGCCTGGCGCAAATGGATGCAGGGTGGGCAGTAACGGCAACCCGGATCCGGACCAAAGTCTATCTCAGTGGGCTCGCCGCCAGGACTGGAGAGGCACGAATGCACGACAGGTCGCACAGAAGCAGCTCCGACAGGTGCGTTCCGGATTCGCAAGCAGCACCCCGCCGCCGTGGTTCCAGTCCAAATCCGCACGCTGTTTGGATTCTCGCCCCGCGTTCGAATCTTGGGTTTTATTTTTCCCGACATACCCACCGGCGTTTGCCAGCGTTGGTGGCGGCTCTCTCGGGTGCCTCCGATATGATGTTTCCTCCGTTGCCCCGTCGTCTCCTCCGCTGAGCGAGCAATCGATCGAAACAGGCAGGCAGCCTCCCTTCCTTGGAATCACCACCCGGACCCAGCTAAAACTTATAAAGGCGACCTGCCTCTGCGGAATATGCTAGCCACACCATCCCTCTCCCTCTCGCAGCGATGGCCTCTCTGTGCCCAGCACCGCCTCCCTCCCCGTCTGACTCTGCCCGCGTGTCGGAGCTCTACACGCTTCTCGAGCCTGTTGCGGTCCGCGCCGACTCACCGCGGGCCAAGTTCACGAACTGGGGCCTGAGCTTCACCTGCACACCGCTCGCCGTCTTCGAGCCAGAAACTGAGGCGCAGTGCGAGCAGATCCTCGAGCTCGCGCGACTGGAGAAGAAGACGGTGCGTGTGGTCGGGTGCGGCCACAGTCCGAGCGACCTTGCGTGCACGTCCGGCTTCATGATGCGCACCGAGCGGCTGGACAAGGTCATCGAGGTGCGTGCTGCGTCCCATCGCTATCTTCCCTTTTGCCCGTCTTGGGTTCGCGCAATCTTCCGTCATCCGGAGATCCCCGCCCCGCCACTGCGTCCGATCGGGGGTGGGTGAAGCGTTGGCCCGCCCCCTCCCAGGCACCCTCGCCCGTTGCCGTTCGCCGGTTCGAATCTCCCGCTGACCGTTCTCCCGCCACAGGTCAACTGCGACAAGCGCTACGTCGTCTGCCAGGCAGGCATCACCCTCAACACCCTCCACGTCGTCCTCGCCGACCATGGCCTCGCCATGCGCAACCTTGGCTCCATCTCTGAGCAGACCATTGGCGGAGTCGTCACCACCGCCACACATGGCACTGGCATCACCTTTCCCGTGCTCTCCATGGACGTCCTCTCGCTAGTCATCCTTCTGGCAGATGGCTCCCGTGCACACTGTTCGCGCGCGGAAAACCCCGAGCTTTTCCTCGCCTCGCTATGCGGTCTTGGCAGTACAGGTCTGATCCTGCAGATCAAGCTCCAGGTGGAACCGGCTTTCAGGCTGAAGGAAGTCCAGGAGAGCCACACCTTCGACGACGCCCTGCGAGATATGGACGCGGTTGTGCAGTCTGCTGAGCACGTTCGATACTGGTGGTTCCCACAGGCAGACGTTGTCCGCTCGAGCGTCTTCAACAGGACAGACGAGGTACGTACGGAAGGCGTCGCGCTTCTTCCGATCTACCCCTGACCGCGTCCGCCTTACAGCCAAAGAAGCCCCTGAGCAGCTGGCTGTGGAATTCACTCATTGGATACCATTTTCTCCAGTTCGTTCTCTTCGTCGCACGCTACTTCCCGGCCCTCAACATCTGGTACGGCAAGATCACCACCTGGCTCATCTCGGAGAGTACTGTCGCTGTCGATGACAGCTATCGCATCTTCAACCTTGACTGCAAGGTGAGCCCTCGTCTTCCCTCCGACGCTGTCTCCGGCTGTCAGGTTTCAAGCTCCCCCGTTGCTAACTGCCGCTTCTGTCTTCGCATCGCTGCTGCGAACAGTATCCGCAATATACAACGGAGTGGGCGATTCCCTACAAGAACACCCGAGCATGTCTCTCCGAACTGCGAGATTGGCTCGATGGGGAGTTTGCGGACCCCGCCGGTCTGCGGCCCCATTCCCCGTTGGAGATCAGGTTCTCGGAAAAGGATGACATCTGGCTGAGCCCTGGTTACGGCGAGCGGATGTGCTGGATTGGGATCATCCAGTACAAGTGAGTGCTTCCAACTCCGCTGCGTCATGGGCATGCTTCTGATCACTTCTTCACACCTCTTTTCGTCGCCATCGCCCGTCGTTTCGCCTGCGCGCGTCCTGTGCCTTGCGTTGACCTGCGCCATCTCCGCTCCGTCGTTCCGACCACTTCGCTTATTGCCACATGTCGCATGTCTCGGATTCTCCCGCTGCTTTCCGCTCTTCCGCTTCCTCCTCCACGCTTCGTCTTCCTGCATTGCCCTACCCTTGCCCTTTCGCGTCATTGTCCCTCGCACGATGCATCGGCACCTCCCGCGCCACAGACCATATGGACTGAACGTGCCCTACCGCAAGCTGTTCTCGCGCTTTGAGCAAACCCTCATCCACCATGGGGGCAAGCCTCACTGGGCGAAGACGCATCCCTTTGGCCCTGAGCAGCTCCGCCAACGGTACGAGCATTTCGACGACTTCGTCAAAGTGCTGGAGCAGGTCGACCCGCACGGCATGTTCCGCAACCCGTACGTCCAGCGCCACATCTTCGGGAAGAAGGGCGCCGAGTATGGCCAGCGCGTCTTCAAGGAGATCCAATGAGCCCGCCTGCGGGACTGGGACTGGGCTTAGTGCTGATACCGGACCATGCACACCCGACCGACCCTTCGCCTTCCCTGTTCTCTGCGCTGCACTCCCTGGATGTGGTTCGACGGACGTTGCGGGACGTGCATTGCCTCGCACTTCCCTGACAGCGACTGTTGGACGTCCGGGCCCCGCGTCGGCCGCCGCTGCGCGGGGTTGGCTGTCTAAACATACACACATATCCGCGATATTGATACTGCCGTACGTCGAACAGTAATATTCCCCATCCATCTCTGTACTGTCTACGATCTACGGGCCTTGGTAATTGTATTCCTTATAAGTATGTAGACCTTATTGCAAAGTGCCTCCTGTAATACCAAATACCAAATATTGCGAACTTTCTCATTCAGACGCAGTGGTGTCAGCCTTGTCGTCATCATCAAGATTCCCCGGTACGGGTATGGCGTGCATCTTGGTCTAGAGGCTGTCAGGCTGGTAATTGCATCAGGCCGCAGTTAGTCAGATTATACTATAGTAGTACGCCATCTCACGGCGAATCTCTGCGGATGTATGCCACGCGTTCTGGCGCACCCACGGAGCCCTGCACGAGTGTGGGCTTGCTGCGTTGTGCATATGCTCGGTGCTGTGTTCCATGAATTCCATGACTCGCGCCGCACACATGCACTGGCACGTCCCGCGGTCTGTGCGCAGACAGACATGATGGCTCCGGCCTCAGTTCGTCCGTCTAGTACGGGACTGTACTAGCGTGCGTCGTCTTCAATTGCGCTCTCATGCGTCCTCAGAACCCCGGCCCCGGAGTATTCTTATCACATTATATCAAAGCAGCGGAGTGCCGGGGATCGTGTATCCGGCGGAGGAACTGACATGAATTATTCCGCGGCGCCGTAGGACGTATCTGTCTTAGTGGCTGGCAGCTGCCAATGGTGAATCCAGCCCAACACTGAACGGGGACTTCTTTGAGTCGTTCGGTCGCGCTCGGGTTGGGTATCATGATATGGCGCCAGTCAAAGAGGGTGTTTGTGGGTGGACGTAGCCCGCTCAGAATAACTTCTGAACCGCGCGCGTGCGAGAGACGCGGGACGAAGGCCGTGAGTACTGAATGGTGGTTCGCCCATGGTTCGCTGATGGTGAAGTGTGCCCCCATTCGTAAGCAGAGTTGTATGTAATGTTGACCGTACGCCTTCGAAGAGGCGCGGTCCAGACGCTTGCTCTGCGTCCCGGGGCTTTGTCCCACCCCATCGACATTCGGGCGCGATGGAGAACAAGGATGCACGTATGGAGAAGCCAACGGGGAAACCATTGAATGTGCACAGTAAGTACGAGACCTCCCTAGATCACCACGGGTACATCACGATCTACGGAGGTGTCGGGCTGCGCCCCGCTCATGCATCGAATGACAGCTGTACGGCCATATGGCATGCCAGAGGCACGGGAACTCGGGCAAGGACCCGCACTAGCACTGAGTTGAGTGTTCAGCGTTCAACAAACGTAACGTCGAGCGGTCGGCGTTCGGCGTGAAGAGCCTACTGCCTCGCGGCTCGGGTCGTGCGACAAGTCGTCCATATCTGCGCGTTCCCACCGCCACCAGCAACGGAGGACGAGAAGTGGCACGACTCAGGACCCGCGACGCGAACAAGCTTGCCCGCAGGCTTGATGCCTCGTGAAGCCTGCTCGCAACTCCGCGCAGCGCTAGCACGAATACGGGAAGGTAGAGGACTGCTGGAGATTGGGCTGGTCAGATCGCTGCTTTGAGCCGTCCACGGTTCCACGCCTCCGCGCCCGGAAGCACATGCCCGTCCGCGGACTGCCGGGGAGGGCACCGCGCGGGGCAACGCTAACGTTAACATTTAACAACTCACGGGTCGCCTTACGTACCCAGGGGCGTGCATACGCAAGTGGCTGGACGAGTCTTCCAGGCCGTCGCAAGCAAGTCGCACGCTCATAAGCCCACACTGCGGCCGGTGGGTGCGCCGTGTGGGGGACTGCACCATGTGGCAGAGCAGATTCCCAAAGGGCATCCTCGACCCTCGGCGGACAGAGGACAGAGTTCTGGACCCAGGCGTGCGTGGAATCGAGGGAGGTTCTAGCTTCGCCACCACCATCCTTCCCTGTACGAGTCGCACGAAACTTCAGTGGATTCAATCGAGCGCGAGCAGTGGCGGCCGGTGGACAAGGCCCACCACAGTGGTGGACCGTGGTCCCGGTAACTGGCGGACAGATACTTCTGCTCGGGAGGCTTCGATGTGTAGCGGTGGTAACGGCATTCTTTAGCGGCCTATGTCACGATATGTTGCAGAACCTTGCATGGTCGAGTCTAGCCAGCTGCGGAGCGCCGCGTACGGGGCGCGCTGTGAGCTTGAGTTTGCTTGAGCGCATCGGTAGACACAACAGGCCGGCGAGGGAGGAGTGGAGAGGTTCATATTTTACTCCGCCACGAGGAGGACTGCCCTGCAATAGTTGTCATGGTACGCTGATGAGGTGACGTGAAGCTGTTGTTACATTGAAGTGGTCAATTCCCAGGTTCACCAGCCAAAACATGGATGGCGGACAGGCGCAGCTTGTTGGGACGCGACGAACCACCAAGACCCGCACTAAGCTCCACGCGCTCCGACCCGGAAGTATCTCGGTGGTGCATTACACACCTCGTGCAAAGTGCATACGCCTCTTATCCACGAACTTGCCGGACGTGCTAGATCAGATCATAGTCCCAGTTGCTCCCGGATAGACTGCTTGACAATGCGCTCGTACTCCTGTAACCGATATCAGTGAAATTGTAGTCATGTCCGCCATGTTACCCACCGCCCGATTGTCGCGGTAAAGCTTGCAGCAGTCGATGTTGGCACCACTCTCCAGGTTCGGCTCTGCACGCGAAGATTGTGCAAAAATAGCATGGAAATGAGGAGATAAATCGAACATCTCTGAGGGTCTGGAAGGGGGACGGGCGCACCTGCAAGCATTGAGATAACGCTCAGAATGACCTTCTCAACACTTTGCACGGGACTCCAGCGCTCGGACGCTTGCTCGTACATTGTCGGGTCGTCCCCGGGCGTGTGAAGAATGGAGATGCAGACCGTGCCGTCTGGATAGACTACGACAAACGATCAACGCAATGACCAAATTAACGAAGCGAAGATGGGATACGTCTGTCACGACGGTGCAACGAGCGACTAAGAGAGGATGGAACACCCATCGGCCGCCCAGCGCGACAGAGACGCCATACTGGGCTTCAAACAGCCTGGGACTAGAGTTTGTCCAGCCTCCATTTGATCCCAGTGTACCCGGAGATCTCTCCTCCTTATGCGCATGTCCAAGCAGCATCTCTCCGTTGAGATGTGGGAGGGATTGGCCTCCCGGTGAGGACGGCATAGTCCCTCCTACACCTCATTTGACCTTCTGCTGGAGCAACCCGTGTTGTTCACGGCAGGGATCATCAACAAGAAGCCGATGGAGTGCGGACACATGCCACCGCCGCAGCATCTATCAATCAGCACTTACTGTTGGGGTGGAACAGTGGGGGGTCGAACTTCATCTTGAATGGAGATAGAGGGTAGTCGGATGGCTGAGAAAATGCGGTCGATACATACGGGCGCGGAGATGATGATGAACCAGAGCGACACCGAAATGACAGCGGAGTGTCAAGGAGGATTGGATGCGGTGGGAGGTACGAGCGGTTGTCAGCAATGGGTGTGTCGTGCCGTACATACAGCGTACGTACAAACGTCAGGATGGCCGGAAAGACACCTCCCTCAAATGGAGTGTCCTTGGGGCCTACGATCAAGGCCTCCCAGGTGAAGAAGTCGGACTCGGAGATGGGGCCTTTCCGGGTGGGATGAGAGGGAAGAGTCGCGCGCCGTGTTCAGCGCCGTATTCAGTCTGCCTTGTTGAGAAAATATGCAGCGTACCGGCAGTAAACATCCCATCCGGCGCGCCTGCAAAATGCGCACATCCAGACCGTCATATGAGCACCTTCTTGGCTTGTCACAGGCGGTTATATTGAGTAAACCGCCACACCTTGCGAGGTGAGTTGCTTGTACTCGGTCATGAGGCGACGAAGAGCGGTTGCATTACTTCCTCGTGAGTTCATAGTGCCTTCGGGTTCAAGAAAGAAGATGAAAGACGATATCGATACACCGGAAAAGCAGCGAGAGCAAATGAAAGCAAGAGCGAGATGGGCGTTGAGGACAAGGGCCGTGGAAGTACCGAAGCGCCCACGGAGAACCCCGGCGTTCTCTTGGTCGCCGGCTTCCAAGTACGGGCCGCTCAGGCCATGGTTTGCCTCGTGTACCCAACGTGCAGTCTCTGGTTATCTTTTCTTACTGAAGACGCGAGCTGGAACAAAGGATTTTGTGACTCGAGCCTGCTCTAGATGCAAACACCAGAAAAGGCCAGTCGATGTCGTACTCTAGTATCGTACATGCATTTGCGATCAAGACTGAACTATGTCAAACGTGGTCTCTGCATCCGTGGAATCGTTCTAGCCATCGCAAAGCACACATGATGTGATCACAACCTCTGCACCGAAGTGTCCCCAGATGGTTGAGGGGATCCGTCCGCGTTCGTCGGCTTAAACACTGAGAGGCGCTAACCACCGAACTGGATTGGAACTGGATGTCTTTGATCACAGTAACAACATGAGGCGGGAAAAGTATCTCAGGGATGTTGTAATATCACCAGAAAGCGGCACGGCATACCTCGTGCCCCTCAGATGCGTCACGCCCTGTCCGTGGAGTCGGCATCGCCATGCTTCATGAGTTCGGCAAGATGGGTCAGGGTAGGCAGAAACTGTCACCTGCCGGAACGCTCACTCCCCGACTCACATTTGCGTTTACGTAGAAATACAAAAAGGTATGTATCCCTCGCCTCTCAGCTGTGCTGCAGGACGATCGACCTTTCGGCTGTGCATTCTGACACCGCACTCGCGCCGCATTTTGTTCCCGATGGGTTCAGCGTATAGCAAACTATTCATCAACAGTCGCCGGTATCAGCGTCACGAGTTCGAGAATGCGTGATAACGTACTCACCTGCTTCGCGATGCCTCGCCCGTCCTTCCGAGGCGTTAACCGCGGATGATGACGCAACTCACGCTCGGTGTCAGGCGGAATGCCACGACAGCCTCCGCCGATGCTCAATGAAGCACGTTGAGGGTGACGAACGGGGTAGTACTGAGAACTTATGGTCCGGAACGATACCCCTGGATCATGAATATGGCCATCATTTGGACGAAATTCAATTAGTTCCTGATACCTGGACGCAATCTGCAGCACAAGGCAAAGTCGACCGAGCTTCTCATGATTCTGAGTTCACAGAGTGCGTCATAGAGAGCTAGCGCGGAACAACAAGCACTGCCGTTAGCTAGAAGCCGCCGGGAGGAATTACATGGGAATGTCGCGGTTGCCGAAAGATGAGAAGATACTGCCGTATAAAGCGATGTGAATATGTGTACGTCTCAACGAGAAGAGAACGCACCTCCTGGAGGATACAGACTGCGAAAAATGGGACGCTGGACAGGGTTGACACCGAGATAGCTGCAGGCGGGGCGCATCGGAGGCCGCGCGGCATTGTTCACACACGACATTTCCAACCGGAGCGAAGTGAGGCAGTGGTATCAGCCGTCCTAATGGCATCTGCGCTGGGCCGGTGCAGCCGATAAGAGGCACATCGTCTTACCTTTTGGGTCGAAGTGGCCTTCCCATCTGCAACTGTCGGCCAGAAGGGTTCGCTGTCATTCATGGTCGTTCGGAGGGGCTATCCATCGTGTTCATGAACGCGTTCAAAACCAAACGAATCAAGTAGTGGAGGTGTTCTAGACCTGTGCCTCGCCCACCCCGTAGTGCGTATGGTTCACGCCATGCAGTTTTTGTGTAGGAGATGGCAGTGCATGCTTCTATCCAGTGAGAGCAGCCTTCAGTAATGCACTGAACCCGTGTCGGAGATATCAGTGTGGTCACGCGCACCGGAAGCGGTTCGCCTTACCTGGCAACAGTCTCCGCCATGAAAGGGGAGCCCGTCTTTGATATTCCCTTCTGTGCTGGCGCAGTAATAAGATCCGATGAAGGATAGTACGCAGACACTTGTAGTCTTGGCCCGGGCCGGATCAAGCTCGGCTGAGTGTTCGAGGGGACTTAACGTGCGTCTGAAAATGAATCCTTGTATCTTCGAGAGAACGCCAAAATGATCAGCGTCAGGCAAGGCACGAAGTGATGAGATCGGACGAGGACGTACCTGAGAGTCAACTAAATCATGAAGTCTGCGTGGTCGCTCATGGTGCGCGACTGCTACATTGAAGTGCCATCTCGGCATGAGCGTCCAGTAGTGGAGTCATGAGGGTCAGTTACCTAGGCACATATGGGAATTGTCATGATGCGGTGCGTATTTTCAGTCAGGGTGTGAACTTCATGCGTAACGCGCAACCATCTGTAGAAGTAAATCTTTGACGGCTACCCATGTCAAATGCACGACATTCGGGCAGGGTGTCGGCCTGCTCGTACAACTTGCGCATCGAGCTCGCTCAAAAGATACAGTGATGTAGTAGCAATATTTGGCACGACAATAGCCCTGACACCCGGAGAAGCAGTGAAGAGATTGATGAAGCTAGAGTCGGGGCCGAAAGTCTCCGTATCTGTCGGACTAGTACGAAATCAGTGGTCAAACTATGGCTGCGGTGAAGCATGCACGTAATGGGCGCATGATAGGCAGGGACTCACGCAAACTCTACTTCGCCGCCACCGCCTAGTCCTGCACTTCATGGCTAGAGGACAGTAGGGCCAGGGACCGTGACCGGAGCTTCCGCATCTTCGGGTGCCGCATTATCGTCGTCGGAAGCCTTCCTACAGGAACACAGACCACCCTACTCGCGTCGAGTTGCTCCACAAGCCTTCAAGATTAAATGTGAGTCTTGTCAGCTGCTCCGGCAGCAGCGTCTGGAACGGACTGTGATCAGAAAGATACGGGTGCAGATACTGAACATGGGCGTACCGCAATCTTCTCAGAGGTGTCTTCAGTAAATTTGACACCGAAAGACATACTATGTGCTGGAATTACAGATGGCCCTTTATCGGCAATAGCTTTCCGCCAAGTTATGGTTAACGTACGCGTCAAACGGGGCGCGGGACTACGCTGCCCGCCCTCGCCGTCAAAACTATCTGACCAGGCGCGCGGCTCTGCGCTGGGTCAGATGTGATGCGGCACGGTGCACACACAACTACGAGGAGCTATTCGTGGCAATGGAAGCCTGCCTGTCGCTAACCTGATGTCTGCGATAGACAGATGCGCTCAGGAAAAGCGGGGCGCCAGCATGTAATGGATAAACAACGCCCGGCGCCCGGCTTGGACGCCCTACGATGATCGACTCTTCTGCCCGATCCGCTGGGCTGAGGCGCGAAGGTCGCCGCTAGACAAGGCGGCCTTTCAACGCCTTCCTTTCGGTAATATTACGGCGCAATTGAAGGTTTGGTTTGACTGTCGAGACCTTGGCATGAGAAGACGCTGTTTGTGACATGGGCGACGCTGAAGGCGCATATTCCTGCCAGAAAGAGAAGTTTACCCGAGGTCCACCGATTGTGAATCTGGTGACAACTCGGAGGCAATCAATCTGACAACCAACGGAAGACATTAGGGCATAAAACGGGTTCACTCGGCGGAGGTACTTGTTCTAACTATGTGGAGGGACATAGTCAAGTCGTTGTCGAAGAGGACGTAATCGAAGCAATACTCACCAGCGGTATTCTAGAGAATTTTTGCAATCGCTTACAAACAGAACGAATGGCCTCTCAACTCAGCTTCAGGATGAGTATGCATAGGTTCTGTCCAAGGGACGACAGATGGTACTGTACAACAATGATGGATATGCTCCCGTAAGGAACAGATGTGTACCTATTGGGACACAGGCTCTAGTTCCGGACTGCATCTTCAACAGCTGGCTGGACCGATTGCCACGGCTCGTCGTAGCTATGTCGGGTCGCATGGAGCTCCGCGTGGCAGATCTGACAACGGGAAGGGGGATAAGTGGCTAACTGTCGCATGGATATCGCGGTTGCTGTGCTTCGAACAGGCATGCTCCGCTCGCCATTGCATCGCTGATGATGTGCAACTGCTAGTCAGAGGGAAGTTGAGGCCACATAATATGACGACATGACGACTTGCGGTGTGGAATATCCAGCCTCGTACCACAGGAAGGACTTGCGTCCGAAGAAGATGGTCATCTACTCCTCGAATCCTTCTTGATCTTCGCCATCATCACCCTCTTCGCCTTCCTCCTCCAGAGCCGCTTCTGCCTCCGCTTGCGCCTGTGCAGCCGCCGCGGCCTGGGCGATAGCCTGCTCGAGTAATTTGGTCTGCTCTTCAGATAGCCATGACAGCGACAGTGGTGGAGGCGTAGAGGTCGAGTCGGTCTCTGTAGCGGGTACAGCTGGTTCCGCCACCGGCGCGGGAGTATCGATTGCCATGGTTGCTTCTCCAGCGTCGGTGGTAGCCGAAGGAGGCTCGGGGGTGGCAGTCGCTTCTGGGGGGGGAGGGACCGCGGACTGTTGCGCGCGAGCGATGATGCTGGCGAGCGTCGACTGCCCAACTTGCTGCTGGGGCGGAACTGGCGCAGGTACTGTGGGCGCACCCAGACCCTTCGATACCTCCGCCTGCAGCAGCCCGTGGATTCCTAATACCATATGCTGCGCCTGGTGTATAATGGCGGGGTCGACTTCGCCTTCCTCCGGGCCCATGTGCTCAGCCATAGTGGTCCCGACTGATGATGCCGCGATACCATTCCATAGCTTTGCCCGACGACTGATGTCTTCCTCACCATCCACCTTGTCCACCTCGACTTCCTCAATCTCCGCATAGGCGCACGCGGCGTCCACGGTGTCTGCTTCACCGGAACGTCCCTTCCCTTCCGCCGCGCGACTTCTTGCGTCCTTGTGTCGCTTGATAGCGTCTCGACGCGAGAATATTTTATTGCACCCTGCACATCTCCAGGCCCTCTTCTCGTGCAAGAGGGTGTGCCGCTTCAGGTCATGGTTCCGCACGAACGACGCGGGGCATTGCATGCAGCGGTAAGGCCGGTGCTCAAGAGTGTGGAGGCGCTGATGCATACGGAGGGAGTAGAGCCGATGAAACGTCTTTGGACAGCCGAGGACGAGGCACGGATAGACAGCTGTGCCGATGTCAGGTGGAGGAGGAGAAGCCGCACCGGGAGGAACGTGCCATCCGGGATGAGGAGGAGGATTGCCGATATGAATGCCGCTCAGAACCCCAAGCATCTGGACCAGCCCAGCTAGCTCTTGAAGAGCCTGCATGCGTCCGTCTCCGGCCCGGGGCGCGGAAGTGACCGCGAACAGGAATACTTGATGTAGCTGCAGCTGAATGGGAGATATGACTGAGGGGTTTATAGGGTGAGACGAAGAAGGGGTAGCGGACGCAAGTGCGTGTGTGATGACACGGAGGGCTTCACCGATCTGCCCAAGAAGGTCGGGGTGGTCCACAGGCATGGGTACCGCGACGCGCTTCTGCGGGTATTGCACGGGATAGCGACCACCCTCGTCCGTCACGTCACGTTTGCGCTTGCCCTTGTCAAGTTCAATGGCGGGAGCGTCCGAGTTGCGTAAAGAGCCAAAGAGGGCATCCGACTTGGCGAGGGATAGGACGGCTTCCGTCAGGGCACGCGCAAGGGGTTTGGATATGGTGGAAGAGGAGATGCAACGATTGAAAATGTCAACGAGGTTCCCACCTTCACTGCCGGCAATGTGAGATACTGACATGGTAGAACCGACGATGGCATGTTTCGAGGCGAAGGCAAGGATACCCCTCATGGTCAATAAAGCTGCCTCCCGCTTCTTTTGTAAAGGTGTGTGTTGCGGGAGCGCCTCCTCGGGAGGAGTAAGAGGCTTTCCTGGAGGTTCAGTCGCCTGGGGTGGGGTTGGACTTGCGACCGCCGCCGCCGCCTCCGCTTGCGCTTTTGCGATATCCGCCAGCAATTGGTCTCCGAGTCTCCGAGCCATGGCCTCTGCCTCCGCATCCAAGTCCTCGGCCTCGTCGTACTCCTCTCCCTCTCCATCCTCATAGTCGTCGCCTTCATAGTCCTCTTCTTCGTTGATGGGAAACTCGAAGTCAGGCAGCGTGATAGAGGACGTCATATCAAGAAACTGAGACGTAGGCGTGTCTCACAAGAGGGATAGCTTGAGCGCTGAAGAGATGAGAAAGGAGGTACATACTCGTACAAATCAGAGAAAGTATTTCCCGGAATGAGGCGTTGTTTGTCCTTGTTAAGATCCAAAGCTATTGGACCCATCAAAACGTCCATTTTCGGAAAACCTGGGAATGCTGCTTCCGTCATTGGCCTCTTCTGAGATTTCTCCAACCTCCAGGTCGCTCGCATGACCTCTGGCTGGTCTCCATGTCTACACTACCCACTAGCCACCCAACACATCTTCAAATACCTGCGGATGCACCCTCCGACTCTAGTGGTACCATAACGCCCGTCTCGCAGCAATCAATCCCGCTGTCCTCTACTGCTGCGGCCTCGGCCCCCGACGCAGCTTCGCACAAGTCAAAAGACGCACAGAGTCTCTCTACTACTCTCGCGAACGCCTCTACAGCTGCGAAGGCTACACAGCAACGTTCAGATGATCACTCTTTGGCCTTCAACAAGTTCATCTTGTACGAGAATCGACTGCGCTTCTACGTTGTCGCGTCGAACACATCCGACTCGCGTCATCGCATAATCAAGATCGACCGCACCTCCCAAGATGAGCTCGCTATAGTTGAAGATGAGGCAGTATACAGTGGGAAGCAGATGAGTGCGATGCTAAAAATGCTGGAGGACGGGAACAAACATTGCGGTGGTTTGGGGAAGGCCCGAGTGTTCTTTGGTATCGCTGGTACGTTGTCTATCCGTATAACACTTCCCCCCTTGTGGCGATCACGCTGTGCCTTAGAGACGGCTTGAACTCCCCTCTGCTTGCCACACTTCCAAAGTGGCGGTGGACAACTCGTCTGTGGCCTTGCGGGAGCTCATACGGCCTGCTATATGCAAGCTTGGGAGGGTACAAACCCTATGCCGCACTCCGTGGGCTCATTCAGTCCAGTTTCATTGACCGTGAAATGCTTCATTGGCATGTGCGCGTCGTTTGGAGTTCTTCCTGTCTCTCTCGCCCGTTGGGCCCTTCGATTTCAATCTCTCATGCTCAACTATCGTAGGCTTTATCAAGTTCACTGCGGGCTGGTACATGATCCTTATCTCGAAGCGTTCTGTCGTTGCTCTCCTCGGTGGGCACTATGTCTATCATTGTGAAAGCACAGACATTCTGCCAGTTGCGTTTAATCACAAGGTGGATAAGCCAACTGAGGAGGCGCGTCTGATGAACGTCTTCAAGCAAGTCGATATGTCGAAGAACTTCTACTTCAGGTCGTTTACTCAGCCATGTCATGGTAGCTACGCTGCTAATAGATAGGTTTTTGGCATGCAGCTACACATACGATCTCACATCCACTCTGCAACATAATCTGACCCGCAGCGGCCTCAGCCCAGCCCGCCAGTGGTCTATGAACGATCGTTTCGCCTGGAATCACCATCTGCTCACATCGGCCTTTGAGGGCTCTTCTCCTCCATCATCGAAGTCGCACTGGCTGGTACCTCTGATCCACGGACACGTAGACCAAGCCAGTAAGTGAGCGTCCTTCAACTTATTCCACGATAATAATCAACTCTCCATCTCAGAGTTGACTGTTCTTGGTCGTGTCGTGTTTATCACGCTCATTGCGCGGAGGTCTCGACATCATGCCGGTGCACGTTACTTGAAGCGCGGCGTGAACGATGAGGTTCGGGACTGTCGTTGCTGTTGTATGACTATGTGCTCACCGGACCCATGCTAGGGGAATGTTGCCAACGAGGTGGAAACAGAGCAGATAGTCTCAGAAACTCTCACGACGCCGTTCTACTATCCGGCAACGAAGGACGACGCAGATGGAAAACAAGGGAGGCGGCCAAGTCCAAACTTCACCAGTTACGTTCAGGTGCGTGCTGCGTGTTGAACGGAATAGCGCGGTCACTCACCTCCGACATGTAGTACCGCGGGAGTATTCCCCTCTTCTGGACGCAGGAAGTCACAGGTGTGCCCGCGAAGCCTCCGATCGAGAGTGAGTACGCCCTGCAAGGAACCCAATTCACGAGAGCGTTGACATTTGCACCAGTCCCTGTCATGGACCCTTTCTACACCTCTGCTGCTCGACACTTCGATGATCTTTTCAAGCGCTACGGGACACCAGTCATGATCCTGAATCTGATCAAGAAGCGAGAACCTCAGCCGCGAGAGTCGAAGTTGCTGGAGGAGTATACGCAGTGCGTTCGGTATCTCAATCAGTTCTTACCACCTGAGAAGCGCATGGTGTACCGCGCGTGGGACATGGCTCGAGCATACAAAGAGTATGTGGAACCCCCTTGCATCATATCGCGCATGGCTAATTTTGTTCCTCAGGAAGACGCAGGACGTCATCGGGTACCTGGAGGACCTCGCGGAAGAATCCATCCAGATGACTGGATTCTTCCACACTGGCCCTGAACCCTTCTCGCACTACTTGCAGTACGAGTCAGAGTACGTTGACGCCCCGTTCTAGTTTCGCATGGCTAACCGATCGCACAGAGGCGAGGAGTACCCGTGGAGAACCACGATGTCTGTCCAGAATGGCGTCTGCCGAACGAACTGCGTAGATTGTCTCGACAGAACGAATGCGGCACAGTTCGTCTTCGGGAAGCGCGCGTTGGGTCATCAGCTGTACGCTCTGGGAGTTGTCGACACGCCCAACCTTGCATTCGATTCGGATGCAGTCAACATGCTCACCGAGATGTATCACGACCATGGCGATAGTGAGCTCTGGCACTTGTACCTACGCGATGCCTCCCGCTCACTGCACTGTTAGGTCTTGCATTGCAATATACTGGCAGTGCACTGGTTAATAGGGTAGAAACGTATCGGAGAATGCCCCACTGGAACAGTCATTCGCGCGATATCATTGAAAACTTGCGCCGGTTCTACGCCAACTCCCTGTTAGGTGCGTGTATGGTGCTCGCGTGACGTCCTCGAGATGTCTGACATTGTCCGCACCGGTCCTTCGAAGATAATGACAAGCAGGCAGCGATCAACCTCTTCCTTGGGGTACCGTCCGACAAGACCAGCACTCGATCTCCTCCATCAAGGGGCAAGTACCAGAAATGGTTCACAGACGAGCACCTCGAAACAGCATACCCGCTGGAGAACTGCGAACAAGCTGTTGCGGACTTCGTCAATAGCCGTGCAGACTACTGGATCGAGTACTATCGACCGTTGCTGTTCACGTCGCTGGGGAAGCACTTTGCGTTCTCCATGAATAGCACGCTGAAGCTGCCTGGGTGAGTGAAGGGGGTCGTGCAGAAGGCTGATGGACATGGACTCACATACCCCGCAACAGCAAAACTGCTCGGGATATCAACTTGAACGTCAGCCCCTTCCTCCCCCATCATACTCATCAACACCCCAAGTTGGTGTCTTTAGTTCAGACCGGCCTGAGTCATTGTCGCTAACCTCTTACAGGTTGATGGACGGCGTACGTCGATGGATGGGTACAAACCCGACTAAAGGTTCGCGGAACTCTCGTATCGACCGGTCCCAGGATCCGAAGTCAAGGCTGAAGAAGCCGCATGTCGCCCCGGAGTCCCGGGCGGAGACTTTGCCCGAGCTTGTCATGCGCTTGTTGGATCCCATCGTGAAAGAAGAGGAAGAGTACCAGGAGTACGTTGACTTTGCATCCCCTTCCTCTGTCGCTGATCGCTGACGGACGAACCAACGTCTTTGCAGGTACATCGAGCAAGGACAAGAGCTCCTTATCACGTCCAGCGAAGAGGTCGACTACCGGAATCCTATCTACATGAAGTATCGGGCTGCGACCAACCTCGCGCAAGGCCTCCAGGAGCCGGCCGAGCTCAGCGAGAAGGACGAGAAGATCCTCAGCGCCTACATCGACCGCGGCAGTACTCAGGACATCGAGGCTGGGTATACGTCGACGATTTACGAGAAGATCATCGCCGAGCTGACGATGGTGGATTAACGTTGATTCTGATGATATAGTGATGATATTCATATTGTGACGACTCGGATGGCTTCTTGTATTGTTAGCATGTATAACATAGTTTAGTTCATCGCATCCATACTTATCGGATAGGCGCGAACTCCCAAGCGAGCACAAATGTTCGTGCCGTGATCGTCCTCTTCATGCTCAACTCCTCCAAGCTTGTCAATTGCGATGTTTTCCCACGTCATTCCAGTCAATCAGCTGCGTCGGCGCTACCTCTCCATCGCCATGATGCATGACAGTTGGCAGATGGGAGAACGCGGCTGTCTTCTCCGTCGACCACGGATATAAGTATAACGACTCGCGCAGCACCATTTTGCTGGCAATCCTCCGACTCCTGCAGCACTTCACACTACGTTCTTAAGCCCGCTACGATGCCGATAACTCGTTATATCACCGTTCGCCCTAGCAAGCTTACTGCGAACGACGCGCTCAGTGCTCTGATCGCAACATCGTCAGTAACGAGAGAGATTGCTGATTTACTGCAGTTCGCTCCTGCGAAGGCTGCTGCGGGTATTTTACTGCTTATATTCGAAACAGTCAAGGTAGGCGTCACAGAATTTTTCTCGTTGGTTGCTTTCCAGTATATTTGACCATTTCTCGTTTGCAGAATGTTCAGACAAACAGGCAGGACTGCCATCGCTTGGCAAGACGGTGCTTGTCGCTGCTGGTAGACATTCGTGACCAACTGGCCGACCATGCGGGTCCGATACCTCCCAGGCTGGTGAAGGCCATCTCGAAGTTCGAGGAGTAAGTCTGAATCCCTTAAGTCAGATATCATTGATGGGCTTAAAGTGAGTGCTTCGTTGTAGGACATTGGAGTCAATCTACAAGTACATGAAACAGGAAGCCGAGCAGAAGTGGGGCGCTCGCCTCATGCGGAAGAGCACGATCGAGAACGCGCTCACCGACTATAACGCAGCCCTGGATGATGCGGCCAGAGCTTTCCAGGTGAGCTATCTAGCGCTTAGAGTTATTCAGATTTCGTTCTCATTGACGCATAGATAGCTACGTTGATCAACATTCACCTCGCTGTTGGCGATGCATCGACAGCGAGGATCGATGAGCCGGCCGACTGCGAACTTGCTATTGTGACAGCTCGAGGCGAACCTTCCGGGTCGACTACGAGCCAGTCATATGCATCTGAGTCTACTTGCGTAGATGGTGGTGAAGCCATCCTCGACGTCCAAGAACTCAGTTTATCACCAATCTCTCGCTCTGCGACGGTAAGCTGTCTGAGTTATGTTCTTTCCGGGAGAGTGAGCTTAGTTGCCGTACAGTCGACAACCTTTGAACTGCTCGATCGGGCACCACCCAGCCAGGTCGTGGACGCACAAGCTCGACAGACAGACTCTTTCGATCTTATCGACCTGTCCAGCTCCTCTAGCGGGGAGTTCCTGTCCGTTGAGACGTCCTCAAGGCAAATCTTGCATGTTGTTGAGGATGAGGAAGAGGAAGAAACGGAGCCAGTAATCACGAATCATCACGGCGTACGTGGTCCGATATGTTGCATGATAGTTGGAGCATCACGCTGACTATGCGCTTCAGTTCAGCAGGTATCACCAGTCGCAGTTTCGGCTGAAGCCTAGGTCCCGCGTCATCAAAGAGGGATGGTGGGCGGGAGCGACGGAAGGAAGGATCGACGGGCAGGAATCTCTAATGCTACGATACGAAGGAGATCGCCGAAATGCAATGAAGGTTAGCACTAACTGTGTATACTCGCTACTTAAATGCGGACGCTAACGAAAACGGCAGAGATGGGTTAGGGATGTCAAGCTGCTCCAGAACGTCTAGTGAGAAGGTACACCGGTTGGGTGTCGTGCTGAGGCTGATTTCCAGAGCTTGTAGTCATCCAAACTTACCGCAGATGGTTGGCTACTCCAACGACGAGACTCCAACACCCTTTCTCCTGTTGGCTAACGGTACGTTTGATCGACAACTAATGCGTTCATGACCTCAACTTCATCAGTGCAAACCCGCCTCCCTCAAGCACTCCTCCTCGATTCGCTGAAAAACGCAAGCCTTGCGCAATGCGCCCAAATCATGCTTCAATTCGTATGTTTTGCTGGTTTTCGGAATGTGTTTGATTAAAAGCTGATGCATGCGTGCAGTACAGGGAAACTCTGGTGCGTCCCGAGTTCTATGTCAAGCACCAGAGCTCTGACAGCTCCGCGAGTACATAGGATGCAGCGCTATACCTCCAACAGCAGCTGAATTTATCCGACTCGAAGCTCCAAGACTATGTGGAGGTAAGTGACCAACATATGGTGCCTCATGCCCGGACCATGGTTCACGTCGTTTAGAATGCTAGCTACAGGATCGACGCAGAGCGAACCGTTATCATGGGTCTCCCCCCTCCCGAGATTGACAATCGTGTGTCCTGGCGGAACTACGGACTTGCCTCTTCAATCCGCGACATATATTTGAAGGTCAGTAGTTGTTCGTCGCCATAATGCTTTATTTCTTGTTCATTATGAGGTAGATCCTGCCCAACCATGGTTCTGCCCCAAAGCAGCCCGATAGCGACATGGAAGGTGAACGTCCCATACCATAAGTAAATGGTGCGAAACTGAGTCCTGAATACGACTAGGGGTTGCCTCGGATCTGCAGCGGAAAGTCAACCATCTGACCATACTAGCTCGGGCACTCCTCCCAAATTCCGACGATATAAAAACCGTAAAGGAGCGGTTACAAAAGCTGCTCGGCTCTGTAGACGACGAAGAGGGATTCTCTGAAACCCCCCTCATGACGCTCCGACAAATCCGCAAAGCGGCCTTCGCTGCGAATGTCCACCAGCAAGCGTGGTTTGAGAATCAAGGGATTCCGCCTCACAAATTTCGCGTCGGCGATCTCGGATACCTACCGAAGGATACAACCACCGAAGGGAAGGATTGGACGAACTTCGTAGTCTTGTGCAACATACTGGAGGAAGGCCTCGCAAAGCTCGACGTGAGCGATGCCACTGTCGGGCATAAAGGAAGCTGGCAGGATGGGTTTCACGAACGTGAGGACATTACTCCGTACGAGCTCCCGGGTGGTCTACATGGGTATGTTTCCCCGCGAGTGATTTTGCATATCGCTGATAGCTCTTGAATTCTCGTCTGCATAGATGGGCCGTGGCCGTGCCCCCAGAGGCCGAATATGATATCGACATCGTGCACACAAAGGAGTTCGACCGCGTGCACGATGCATGGGACTACCTACTTGACGTCGGAAAGGCCATGGCGGAGACACACGACGTGAAGCCAGAGGAACTCATCCTAAGTCAGTACTCCTATTCCGCTGTGAATTTGTACCAGTACTGTACCTGCATCTGACGTCCAGATCTGCTCTTCTTCCGCTAGTAACCCGCGTCGGTGCTGAACAGCGCTTCAAGGTTCGTGACCTGCGGCGCGTCCAGTACAATATGCCGGAATCACATGGCAGTCACTATGGGCGGGGTGGCCACACGGGATTCGGGCAACACTCGGCGCACAACCCGTACGGCCTTGGGCGCGGCGCAGGACATCGAAAGCCTGTTAGGGGACAGGACCTCTCGTTCAAGATCTTCTATGTCTTCACTTCGGCCAGCAAGGACCACGAGCCGTACTTCTCTCAGACGCCCATCCCCACACCTCAGCCGCAAGCAAAGAAGCCGCAAGAACTTGATCCCAATACGGTCAAGTGTTTTGCGTTTTTGGATGTGTGAGTCCTGACATGTATTTCTTCCAACCCGAGATTCACCGAAAACAATTGTCAGCACGTACGGGTTCTTGAATTATGTGCAATTACACGCGGAGGACTTCGCAGACTGAAGTGTCACTTGAATATCGCCTCAATGCAGTCTGTATCACGTTATCTGCTTCCAGTTATATCTTTGGATACTGCCTTCTAGACCTTTGAAGACCGTGCCTCGCAAGTGTCAAGCACGATTGGGGGGACAATCGTAGCGGAGATACGAACCACGACACCTTCCTTATCCGGAACATCGGTTCCCATCAATGATAGCTCGTGGCATTGCTGCCCTTCGAACCACTGCGCCGGGCTTGGTGGGCATCTAATCTTCACCTGCACTTGAACTACCACTCCGAGCTCTGACCGAGAGCAGGTGCTCGGACACATACTCAGAGCGTCTGGCCGCAGTATGGCAGAATAATCCTGACAGTGACAGGTATCCACGATGCCGGCATGCTCGCATCAGGACTTTTTTGAGTAGCTGCGCATGCCAACTCCTGACAGCTCCGATTGGTACTGTGACGACGGAGAAAGTTATCTGGTATGAATTCATGAACGTTCTTTGGAACTCTGCCCTGATAGTCTTCCTCCGCAGGGGCTCCGGGGCTTCCGCACGTCGGTGGAGGCGTTGTAGACATCTGTTATCGTCATGATAGCCCTTACGCGAAGTTGGAAAATCATGTCAACGTCGACGTCTCAACATCCAGCCGGAAGCGCGTCTGGCAGGTACCCGCACCGTGCACAGTGGCTGGTCGCCTGCTTATCTGTCTAAGCGCGTCTTGGAGATAAGGCACTTCCCTGTGGGGTAGAGCGTCTCCCGCTTCCCAGTTTAAATGCGCGACCCATGACCGCAGCGCAGGTCGTCCTCCCGGCATTCTCAGCGGTTACGCCTTTTGGATCACTGCCACGATGTCGACCGAGAAGCAGAAGCAGAAGAGCGCGATGGAACTCGCCGACGAGGAGCTCCTTGCGAGCTTGGGCTACAAGCAGGAGTTCCAAAGAGCCTTCACGGGTCTGGAGGTGAGCCTCGTGTTTTGGACCGTAGTCAAATCGATGGTTGCTCCGGCGTTACTCCGCGAGCATCCATGTGGTATTGATGGTCGGTCCGCCTCAGTAGTACGAGGGGTACTAACTACGATTTCTTTCCAGACGTTCGGTATCGCCTTCAGTATCATTGGACTCTTGCCATCGATTGCGTATGTGGATGCGGAGAAGTCAGGGCTGCTACATTTTACTGAGATGCTGCAGGTCCGTCTTGGTGTACTCGATACCTGATGGAGGTCCTTCTGCTATGGTCTGGGGTGTAAGTACCGCTTACAAGTTATATGACATTAGACTGACATCATGCCACACGATCATAGTGGCTAGTTGCGAGTATCTTCATCCTGTTCGTGGGGATGTCGATGGCCGAGTTGGCGTCCGCAGCTCCGACTTCTGGGGGGGTGAGTAGTGCCATCATTCCTGAATCCGTCATACTCTTCCCATGTTAACGTTCATCGCAGCTATACTTCTGGACCCACTCGTTGTCCTCTCCTCGCTGGCGCAACTTGCTCGCTTGGATAGTAGGATGTTCGTCGCACAACTCCACTTTGAGGTCTGACGCTCACATCGTCATCTAACAGACGCCAACACGATTGGCTCCGTTGCCTCTGTCGCGTCTATCGACTGGGGATGCGCTGTCCAGATCACGGCGGCCGCGAGTATTGGATCGGGCCAGACTTTCTCTGCTACGAACGCCCAGATATTGTGAGCAGCCATGACTACCGCCATGTCCTCACGTCTCCTGCTGACCTCCGAGCGATAGTGGGGTCTACGTTGCTGTGGTGCTCTCGCATGCGGTCCTTTGCTGCTTGGGCACGCGGGTATTGGCACGATTGCAGACTCTTTACGTGGTTCTCAACGTTATGTGCGTCAATACGCAGAGAGTGGTGATTCTGATGCTGACCGTCATGTAGGTTGTGTCTCGCCGTTATTATCGCGCTTCCCGCAGCCACGCCGAAGGAGTTCAGGAACAGCGCATCATTTGCGCTTGGTAACTTCACAAACGGTAAGCGACTTACCTCCAAATGGTCTTGATGGTACGTGTAGCTAACGCAGCCCTCTTTCCAGTCAGCGGATGGCCTGATGGTTTCGCATTCATACTCAGCTTCCTCTCACCCTTGTGGACGATCTGTAAGAATGCAATTTAACCATATCGAACCTTTTGCTCACGATAATACCACAGGCTCCTTCGACTCTAGTGTTCACATCAGCGAAGAAGCGTCAAACGCTGCCACGGCAGTCCCATGGGCCATCGTCTACGCAATTGGCATTGCAGGCGTGCTCGGTTGGGGTGCGTTCTCATTCATGAATCGTTGTCTTCATCGACCTTATCGAATGTTAATGCAGCAATTAACATGGCTCTTGCGTTCTGCATGGGCACGGACATGGATGCTATCCTGAACAGTCCGATCGGTCAACCAATGGCGGAGATCTTCTTCAACAGCTTCGGCCAGAAGGGCACTTTGGCTGTTTGGTCGATCGTCGTGCTCGTCCAGTACATGATGGGCTCGAGCATGGTCCTGGCGGCCTCCCGCCAGTCGTTCGCGTTCTCGCGTGACGGCGCGCTTCCCTTCTCAAAGTGGCTCTATCGCATGAACGGTTACACGCGCACCCCTGTGAACACTGTGTGGTTCACTGCGATCTTCTCAATCTTGCTCGGGCTTCTGGCGTTTGCGGGAGACTCTGCCATCAACGCAATCTTCTCGATGTCAATCACCGCGCTGTATGTTGGTGAGTTCATAGATTCTCCTCTATGCAAGTCCCGACCAGATTTTGAATGTTCTCTCGTATAGCGTACTCTATCCCCATTGCTGCGCGCTTCCTAGGCGACAATGACTTTGCGCCGGGTCCATTCAGTCTTGGGTGGTTCAGCATGCCATGCGCGGTTATCTCGATTCTGTGGATGGGGTTCATGGCCATCGTCTTCCTGTTCCCATCAACCCCAGCGCCCGCGGTCGCAGACATGAACTACACCATAGTACGTAATTCCTTGCAACCGCCTTTTCCTCGTGCGCTAATCAGTCGGGTCATGTCAGGTCGTTCTGGGCGGCGTGTTCGTGCTGTCGCTGGTGTGGTACTACTTCCCGAAGTATGGTGGAGTGCACTGGTTCACTGGTCCTATACCAACTATCGTGGAGGAGACTGCGCCGGGATCGACGCGGCCGTCAACCGAAGAAGGTTCAATGGAGAAGAAGAATGATGCTGCTGTGACTCAGCAAGAGGTGCAGTAATAACCGTAGACCCGTAGAAGGTTGTGCCCTCTACATTCTTGTGGAGCGCAGTACGAAGTATCGATTCAGGCTCAAGTATCAAGGACTACTTGTCCACAACAATGTCACTCATGTTGTAATGTACTGGATGGATGTTTAGGATTTCTTCTTGGACGCGGGAGCTCGAAACCACAAATGTTAGGGATATTGATATGTCGAGCTCGCCAGCAAGCTTGAACACTGCGAAACCGGGGAAAACGAGGTTGAGCCTGAACTTGCCGTAGGAGGCTAAACTTGCCATAGGGGGGTCCTCGAGCCGGGCCGGTGCCACCGACGCGTTTTGTGACGCAGCGTTACTTACTTATGTCACGCTGACAGTCAACCGTACCTGGGGCCGACCGCATCGTCTCAGCTTCTTCCGCCCCACCACCGTTCCCGACCCTCCCGACGACGACGGCCAGGTGTCGCTGCACGTCACGGACCGTCGCAAAAGCCTCACTCTCACCGTGATCATCCACATCGCATACACGAACGTCGAAGAACGAGATCACGATGCACTCCGATGCCTTTGATGTCATTCCGTACGAGGTGCGTGTCCGTGGTGTCTCGCGGCGTCTGCTAGTGCCCATGAGGCCGTCCAGGACATAAAAGGCGATTGGAAGAAACTTGGGTCCGGCTCGTTTGGCAATGTGTACAAGGGTGAGTGGTTGGTTCGAGAGCCTCAGACCTGGAGGCGGGCAAGGCTGTATGCAGTGGCTGACATCGGGCTATCTCGTCGCAGCAACCTACCTCGGTATTGATGTGGCTATCAAGGAGGTGCTGCCTTCAAATGACTACGACGTTGCGAAGTATTTCGAGAGGGAATGGCGGTTGATGAAGTGAGTGCCCGTCCAACTCTTGTGGTCCGAGATGCCAATCAAGCGATCGCTTTCTAGAGAGGCGCGTCATCCCAACGTGGTTCTCTATTTGGGACTCTCCCGAGCACCAGACGGCCGCATATTCATCATCTCCGAGTTCATCGAGAATGGAAACCTCCGCATGTACATCCACGACAAGACGAAACCGTTCCCTTGGCGCCTCCGTATGTCCTTTGCGACCGATATTGCCCGGGCCCTCGCATATCTCCACGCGCGCAAGTGCATACACCGAGATTTGAAGGGGGAGAACTTGCTGGTCACCGCGAACTGCCGTCTCAAAATCACCGACTTCGGCTTCGCACGTATCGCAGCTCGGAACGAGGAGGAGAGCAAGCGACTCACGTTCTGCGGCACGGATTCCTATATGTCTCCGGAGATCTTGCTGGGGAATGAGTTTGACCTGCCCACCGACATCTTTTCCCTCGGCGTCATCTTCTGCGAGATCCTCGCGCGCAAGCTCGCTGATGACCACACGTTCCGGCGGACACCACCTCTCTTCAACATTGATGAGGATGAAGTTCGGCGCCTCGCAAGTCCTGGATGTCCTCCTGCCTTCATCACACTCGCCCTCGAATGCATGAACCAAGTCCCGAGCAAACGGCCGACTACTCGCGAAATCCTCGATCGGCTGCGGGAGATTGAGGGGGAGGTTCTTGCGCGACCCTCGGAGGACGATATTCACTTGGGTACTGTCAAGTTTATGACTGGGATGCGCAGGCCCGGTGCAGCACCACGCATTCCGAGCTTTGGCATGGGCGTGGGGCGGACGCCGTCCGTGCAGAATGCCGCTAAGGCGAATGCAGGCCATTCAAGTGACGAGGACAGTGACGAGGAGTTTGCGGCGGCAGTGGAAGGTCTCAGCGAACTCAATCTGCAGAGTGCGTGGAGTGAGGGCACTGACGGTATGTCCCCTACCTGTAATACCGCAACAACAGCGGCTGAACCTTATGAACCATAACAGGCAACACTAGCAACAACAGTGCGCAACCGCTCATCGACAGCACGTCGAGCACGTATTCGGATTACAGCACCACAGTCATTCGTGGACATCCGCAGAATCACACAGACACCGTACCCCCCTCGCTGTCCTCGATTATGACGATCCGCCCTTCTCCGAACCCCAACGGTTCGGATGACTTGACCGATCGCCCACTCGCGACCGGCGCACATGGACCTACTCCCACAACCTCGACCACCTCAGAATCGATGCTATCGATCGAGTCCTACCACACAGCGTCTTCTTCGAGTATCATGTCGCTAGCTAACGCGACTGAGGGTGGCTCCACGATCCGCGGATCGACGACCATCCCGATGGTGCACCGGTTTACGCTCATTAAGCCAGGCTCGAAGCGAGGTGGCGTTGGACGCGACTCCCATGCGGTGCACAGCCGAAGCCAGTCTCCCAATCGTTCTACGGAGGCTCTGTGGAGTCCGCTAGAGCTGTTCTTCTCGAGCACGTTGCTGAGCGCGAAGTGCGATGTCTGCGCGAAGCGACTTGGGTGGAAGCCTGTGCTAGAGTGCGATGACTGCGGTATGAGGTGAGTCTTCTACGCGATCATGTAGGCGTGACGCGGATCGCTGATGTGGTTTATTGCAGGACACATATCAAGTGCGGCGACCTCGCTCCAGCAGATTGCGGCGTCCGTGCAACCGCACAGGCTCAGCAAGCCACGCCACCAGCCTCCCCGCCTGCGAAGGCTACGAAGACTAACGGCAAGTCCCCACGATGAACTTCTACACGTCTATCACGATACAATCACACGGAGGAAGACAGGAACGGAATGTACTGTGTATCCATACAGTTTCTTGGCACGCCGCATAGGTACTCACACCATTACAACCGCACGACTTCACGACCTTCACGATGCACCGTTGTTGTCTGTTGTCAGGATATCCCACATATTTATCTCTCTGTCGATCCGGCCTCTCGTCTTCATGTCAGCGAGGCTCTGCCCTTTGCAGTGACACTTCATCCATTCAGTTCATCCACTCGTACGGACCGTGACGGACGTCAGCAAGTATCGTTATACCTTAAGTTCCTTGTGTTGTAATCCCTCTATAATTCCATTTTCTGCCCCGTCCTCGTCTGTGTCCTCGAACGTACTTGCTCTGCCCGTGTCACAACACGCGTGACGGACGCGTCCAGACGCGTGTCTGGAGCGCGTTTCCTTTTCCGGGCGCTAGCGGAAAATTAATGCAGCCTTCAATCCCAGCCACTTTCAGTTTCCGAGTCATCTCGAGTCTCCATCCTGCTCTTCCCGCATCCCTCACCATCCCCACATACCTCGCGCACGATGTCCGAATCAAAAGGCCGCGTTCTTCTCGCTTACTCTGGTGGTCTTGGTGCGTGCGAGACTTACGCTGCATATGTGTATGCCATTGATCGTCCGCCATCGCGCGCGCGCAACATCTAGACACCTCTTGCATCCTTGCTTGGCTCATCGAGGAGGGGTATGAGGTGATTGCATTTATGGCCGATGTCGGACAGGAAGAGGTGCGATCGTCGCGTTATCAGGGCAGGTTGTGGTGGTGCTGAAAAAGACTGGCAAGGACTTCGAGGCTGCCCGGAAGAAGGCGCTCGCCGTCGGCGCGAAGAAGTTCTACCTGGTGGTATGTCTGGTTTATGCATGCCACGGCGCGCTGTAGCCTCTGACGCGACTGTCTATGTAGGACCTCAAGCGCGAGTTCGTGACGGAGCTCATCTACCCCGCACTCCAGGCGAACTGCATCTACGAGGTAGGTTGGCCTTGCATTGGCCCATTGTATGCGTGGATGTTGAGATCTCTCTAGAATGTCTACCTTCTCGGTACTTCGCTCGCCCGCCCCATCATCGCCCGTGGAATGATGAGCATCGCTGAGAAGGAGGGATGCCACTTCGTCTCGCACGGCTGCACGGGCAAGGGCAACGACCAGGTCCGTTTCGAGCTCGCATTCTACGGCCTCAAGCCCGACATCAAGGTCATCGCGCCTTGGCGTATTCCTGGTATGCTCCTCGTGGCTCACTGAATACATGCACATTCTGACTCGTAGCAGAGTTCTACCACCGCTTTGCCGGCCGTCAGGCTCTCCTTGCGTATGCCGCTGAGAAGAAGATTCCCGTGCAGCAGACCGCCGCGAAGCCCTGGTCGACCGATGAGAACCTCTTCCACATCTCATACGAGGCCGGTATCCTCGAGGATCCTGACACCACTCCCCCTGCCGACATGTGGAAGCTCACCACCGACCCCGAGCAAGCACCGCAGACCCCCCAGCGCATCTCGATCGAGTTCGCTGCTGGTCTCCCCGTCAAGGTCACCGTCCCCGACGAGAACAAGGTGTACACGGACGGCGTCGAGATTTTCTTGGTGCTCAACGCGCTCGCGCGCAAGCACGGTATCGGCCGCATCGATATCGTCGAGAACCGGTTCATCGGCGTGAAGAGCCGAGGGTGCTACGAGTCTCCTGGCGCGACCATCCTCCGTGCTGCCCACGTGGATCTCGAGGGTCTCACGCTCGACCGCAACGTCCGTGCGCTCCGCGACCAGTTCGTCACGATCGAGCTGAGCCGCATCCTGTACAATGGACACTGGTTCACGCCCGAGCGCGAGTTTGTCATCAGCTCGATTCCCGCGAGCCAGAAGACCGTCAACGGCGTTGTGCGCCTGAAGCTCTACAAGGGCAACGTCGTCATTGAGGGCCGTTCGTCCGATGAGGTGCGTGCTTTGTCGTAGGAGGTTGGCGGACTGACTGACGAGGATCAATAGGGTCTCTACGATGAGAAGGAGTCGTCCATGGACGAGCTTGGCGGCTTCGAGCCGACGGACACGACTGGCTTCATCGCCATAGAGTCCATCCGCATCAAAAAGTGAGTCGTCGGTCTTGTTTGCACCAACACCCTCTTTCTTACGCCATGTGATACAGGTGGGCGCAGGCCAACATCCGCAAGGGCCGCGTCTAGGTGTAGCATATGTAGAAGCGGTGATGAACGAAGTGTTCAATGTAGATTGTAGTATTACTTGCGTCATCGCTATCCATTCTTGCTTTCGATTCTGGGCCGACGCGAAGCTCGTCCGGTCTCAGTGCGCATCTGGGACTAACATTGCCCTCGTACCGGACACACTTGCATGCACACGACTTCGTCCGTGACCGCCGTCGTACCCTCTACGTTGATGAGTTCGATCGATGGTCGACTTGATCGCCGGCGTCTTGTAACCGGGTTCGAACGGTGAACTTGCGAGCACGAAATGCAAGGCAAAAATGGCTGTCATTGTTGTGCAATCGATCTAAACATACAGATACAACCGTATACGACCAAGAATAAGAATCTCACTCTGGGTTTCGGCGCACGTTAGCTTCCCTGCCGAAGCAGGTACTAGTCCCGAGGGCCACGAAGAGGCCTGCGCCAGGAGCAACCTCGCCACAAGAGT